>NW_027275318.1:0-61980 GCF_030028105.1 Mobula birostris
TCAGGAACCCAAGCCTGAAGAACCCAAGCCTCAAAGATCCCAAAACCAAGCTCCAGGAACCCAAGCCTCGAAGATCCCAAGCTAAGCTCCGAGGAACCCAAGCATTGACCGGTCCCAAGCCAAGCTCCAGGACCCCAAGTCTCAAAGATCCCAAACCAAGCTCCAGGAGACTCAAGCCTCGAAGATCCCAAGCCAATCTCCAAGAACCCAAGCCTCGAAGATCCCAAGCCAAGCTCCAGGAACCCAAGCCTCGAAGATCCCAGGCCAAGCTCCAGGAACCCAAGCCTCGAAGGATCCCAAGCCAAGCTCCAGGAACCCAAGTCTAGAAGATCCCAAGCTAAGCTCCAGGAACGCAAGCCTCGAAAATCCCAAGCCAATCACCAGGATCCCAAGCTAAGCTCCAGGAACCCAAGCCTCGAAGTTCCCAAGCCAATCTCCAGGAACCAAGCCTCGAAGATCCCAAGCCAAGCTCCGGGAACCCAAGCCTCGAATATCCCCAAGTAAAAGCTCCAGGAACCCAAGCCTCGAAGATCCCAAGCCAAGCTCCAGGAACCCAAGCCTCGAAGATCCCAAGCCAAGCTCCAGGAACCCAAGCCTTGAAGATCCCAAGCCAAGCTCCAGGAACCCAAGCCTCGAAGTTCCCAAGCAAGCACCAGGAACCCAAGCCTCGAAGATCCCAAGCCAAGCACCAGGAACCCAAACCTTGAAGATCCCAAGCTAAGCTCCAGGACCCAAACCTGGAAGGACCCAAGTCTCGAAGATCCCAAGGCAAGCTCAGGTACCAAAGCCTCGAAGATCCCAAGCCAAGCTCCACGAACCAAGCCTCGAAGATCCCAAGCCAAGCTCCAGGATCCCAAGCCTCCAAGATCCCAAGCCAAGCTCCAGGAACCCAAGTCTCGAAGATCCCAAGCCAAGCTACAGCAACTCAGCCTCGAAGATCCCAAGCAAGCTCCAAGAACCCAAGCCTCGAAGATCCCAAGCCAAGCTCCACAAACCCAAGCCTTGAAGATCCCAAGCCAAGCTCCAGAAACCCAAGCCTCGAATATCCCAAGCCAAGCTCCACGAACCCAAGTCTCGAAGATCCCAAGGCCAGATCCAGGTATTCAAGCCTCGAGATCCCAAGCCAAGCTCTACGAACCCAAGCCTCGAAGATCCCAAGCAAGCTCCAGGATCCCAAGCCACGAAGATCCCAAGCCAAGCTCCAGGATCCCAAGCCTCGAATATCCCAAGCCAAGCTCCCCGAACCCAAGCCTCAAAGATCCCACTCCAAGCTCCAGGATCCCAAGCCTCGAAGATCCCAAGCCAAGCTCACGAACCCTATCCTCGAAGATCCCACTCCAAGCTCCAGGATCCCAAGCCTCGAAGATCCCAAGCCAAGCTCCAGGAACCCAAGCCTCGAAGATCCCAAGCCAAGCTCCGGGAACCCAAGCCTCGAATATCCCAAGTAAAGCTCCAGGAACCCAAGCCTCGAAGATCCAAGCCAAGCTCAGGAACCCAAGCCTCGAAGATCCCAAGCCAAGCTCCAGGAACCCAAGCCTTGAAGATCCCAAGCAAGCTCCAGGAACCCAAGCCTCGAAGTTCCCAAGCCAAGCACCAGGAACCCAAGCCTCGAAGATCCCAAGCCAAGCACCAGGAACCCAAACCTTGAAGATCCCAAGCAAAGCTCCAGGAACCCAAACCTGGAAGGACCCAAGTCTCGAAGATCCCAAGCAAGCTCCAGGTACCCAAGCCTCGAAGATCCCAAGCCAAGCTCCACGAACCCAAGCCTCGAAGATCCCAAGCCAAGCTCCAGGATCCAAAGCCTCCAAGATCCAAAGCCAAGCTCCAGGAACCCAAGTCTCGAAGATCCCAAGCCAAGCTCCAGGAACTCAAAGATCCCAAGCCAAGCTCCAAGAACCCAAGCCTCGAAGATCCCAAGCCAAGCTCCACAAACCCAAGCCTTGAAGATCCCAAGCCAAGCTCCAGAAACCCAAGCCTCGAATATCCCAAGCCAAGCTCCACGAACCCAAGTCTCGAAGATCCCAAGGCCAGCTCCAGGTATTCAAGCCTCGAAGATCCCAAGCCAAGCTCTACGAACCCAAGCCTCGAAGATCCCAAGCCAAGCTGCAGGATCCCAAGCCACGAAGATCCCAAGCCAAGCTCCAGGATCCCAAGCCTCGAATATCCCAAGTAAAGCTCCAGGAACCCAAGCCTCGAAGATCCCAATCCAAGCTCCAGAACCCAAGCCTCGAAGATCCCAAGCCAAGCTCCAGGAACCCACGCCTCGAAGATCCAACGCCAAGCTCCAGGAACCCAAGCCTAGAAGTTCCCAAGCAGAGCTCCAGGAACCCAAGCTTCGAAGATTCCAAGCCAAGCTCCAGGAACCCAAGCCTCGAAAATCCCAAGCCAAGCTCCAGGAACCCAAGCCTTGACGGTCCCAAGCCAAGCTCCAGGAACCCAAGCCTGAAAGATCCCAAGCCAAGCTCCAGGAAGCCAAGTCTCGAAGATCCAAGGCAAGTTCCAGGAACCCAAGCCTCGAAGATCCCAAGCAAAGCTCCACGAACCCAAGTCTCGAAGCTCCCAAGCAAAGCTCCAGGATCCCTAGCCAAGTTCCAGGAACCCAAGCCTCGAAAATCCCATGCCAAGCTCCAGGAACCCAAACCTTGAAGATCCCAAACCAAGCTCCAGGAACCCAAGCCTGGAAGAACCCAAGCCTCAAAGATCCCAAACCAAGCTCCAGGAACCCAAGCCTCGAAAATCCCAAGCCAAGCTCCAGGAACCCAAGCCTTGACGGTCCCAAGCCAAGCTCCAGGAACCCAAGCCTCGAAGATCCCAAGCAAAGCTCCACGAACCCAAGTCTCGAAGCTCCCAAGCCAAGCTCCAGGATCCCTAGCCAAGTTCCAGGAACCCAAGCCTCGAAAATCCCATGCCAAGCTCCAGGAACCCAAACCTTGAAGATCCCAAACCAAGCTCCAGGAACCCAAGCCTGGAAGAACCCAAGCCTCAAAGATCCCAAACCAAGCTCCAGGAACCCAAGCCTCGAAGATCCCAAGCTAAGCTCCAGGAACCCAAGCATTGACGGTCCCAAGCCAAGCTCCAGGACCCCAAGTCTCAAAGATCCCAAACCAAGCTCCAGGAACTCAAGCCTCGAAGATCCCAAGCCAATCTCCAAGAACCCAAGCCTCGAAGATCCCAAGCCAAGCTCCAGGAACCCAAGCCTCGAAGATCCCAGGCCAAGCTCCAGGAACCCAAGCCTCGAAGATCCCAAGCCAAGCTCCAGGAACCCAAGTCTAGAAGATCCCAAGCTAAGCACCAGGAACGCAAGCCTCGAAAATCCCAAGCCAATCACCAGGATCCCAAGCTAAGCTCCAGGAACCCAAGCCTCGAAGTTCCCAAGCCAATCTCCAGGAACCCAAGCCTCGAAGATCCCAAGCCAAGCTCCGGGAACCCAAGCCTCGAATATCCCAAGTAAAGCTCCAGGAACCCAAGCCTCGAAGATCCCAAGCCAAGCTCCAGGAACCCAAGCCTCGAATATCCCAAGCTAAGCTCCAGGAACCCAAACCTTGAAGATCCGAAGCCAAGCTCCAGGAACCCAAGCCTGGAAGAACCAAAGCCCCAAAAATCCCAAGCCAAGCTCCAGGAACCCAAGCCTTGACGGTCCCAAGCCAAGCTCCAGGAACCCAAGTATCGAAGATCCCAAGCCAAGCTCCACGAACCCAAGCCTTGAGGATCCCAAGCCAAGCTCCAGGATGCCAAGCCTCGAAGATCCCATGCCAAGCTCCACGACCCTAAGCATCGAAGATCCCAAGCCAAGCTCCAGAATCTCAAGCATCGACGATCTCAAGCCAAGCTCCAGGAACCCAAGCCTCAAAGATCCCAAGCCAAGCTCCAGGAACCCAATCCTTGAAGATCCCAAGCCAAGCTCCAGGAACCCAAGCCTCGAAGATCCCAGACCAAGCTCCAGGAACCCAAGCCAAGCTCCAGGAACCCAAGCCTCGAAGATCCCAAGCCAAGCTCCAGGAACCCAAGCCCCGAAGATCCCCAGCCAAGCTCCAGGAGCGCAAGCCTCGAAGATCCCAAACCAAGCTCCAGGAACCCAAGCCTCGAAGATCCCATGCGAAGCTCCAGGAACCCAAACCTCGAAGATCCCAAGCCAAGCTCCAGGATCCCAAGCCAAGCTCCAGTAACCCAAGCCTCGAAGATCCCTAGCCAAGCTCCAGGAACCCAAGCCTCGAAGATCCCAAGCCAAGCTCCAGGAACCCAAGCCTTGAAGATCCCAAGCCAAGCTCCAGGAACCCAAGCCTCGAAGATCCCAGGCCAAGCTCCAGGAACCCAAGCCTCAAAGATCCCAAGCCAAGCTCCAGGATCCCAAGCCAAGCTCCAGGAACCCAAGCCTCGAAGATCCCAAGCCAAGCTCCAGGAACCCAAGCCCCGAAGATCCCCAGCCAAGCTCAGGAACGCAAGCCTGGAAGATCCCAAACCAAGCTCCAGGAACCCAAGCCTCGAAGATCCCATGCGAAGCTCCAGGAACCCAAACCTCGAAGATCCCAAGCCAAGCTCTAGGATCCCAAGCCAAGCTCCAGTAACCCAAGCCTCGAAGATCCCTAGCCAAGCTCCAGGAACCCAAGCCTCGAAGATCCCAAGCCAAGCTCCAGGAACCCAAGCCTTGAAGATCCCAAGCCAAGCTCCAGGAACCCAAGCCTCGAAGATCCCAGGCCAAGCTCCAGGAACCCAAGCCTCAAAGATTCCAAGCCAAGCTCCAGGATCCCAAGCCAAGCTCCAGGAACCCAAGCCTCGAAGATCCCAAGCAAGCTCCAGGAACCCAAGCCCCGAAGATCCCCAGCCAAGCTCCAGGAACGCAAGCCTCGAAGATCCCATACCAAGCTCCAGGAACCCAAGCCTCGAAGATCCCATGCGAAGCTCCAGGAACCCAAACCTCGAAGATCCCAAGCCTAGCTCTAGGATCCCAAGCCAAGCTCCAGTAACCGAAGCCTCGAAGATCCCAAGCCAAGCTCCAGGAACCCAGCCTCGAAGATCCCCAGCCAAGCTCCAGGAACGCAAGCCTCGAAGATCCCAAACCAAGCTCCAGGAACCGAAGCCTGGAAGAACCCAAGCCTCAAAGATCCCAAGCCAAGCTCCAGGAACCCAAGCTTCGAAGATCCCAAGTCAAGCCAAGGTCCTGGAACCCAAGGCTTCATGGTCCCAAGCCAAGCTCCAGGAACCCAAGCCTGGAAGAACCCAAGCCTCAAAGATCCCAAGCCAAGCTCCAGGAACCCAAGCCTCAAAGATCCCAAGCCAAGCTCCAGGAACACAAGGCTTCATGGTCCCAAGCCAAGCTCCAGGAACCCAAGCCTCAAAGATCCCAAGCCAAGCTCCAGGAACCCAAGGCTTCATGGTCCCAAGGCAAGTTCCAGGAACCCAAGCCTCGAAGATCCCAAGCAAAGCTCCACGAACCCAAGTCTCGAAGCTCCCAAGCAAAGCTCCAGGATCCCTAGCCAAGTTCCAGGAACCCAAGCCTCGAAAATCCCATGCCAAGCTCCAGGAACCCAAGCCTCGAAGATCCCAAGCCAAGCTCCAGGAACCCACGCCTCGAAGATCCAACGCCAAGCTCCAGGAACCCAAGCAGAGCTCCAGGAACCCAAGCTTCGAAGATTCCAAGCCAAGCTCCAGGAACCCAAGCCTCGAAAATCCCAAGCCAAGCTCCAGGAACCCAAGCCTTGACGGTCCCAAGCCAAGCTCCAGGAACCCAAGCCTGAAAGATCCCAAGCCAAGCTCCAGGAAGCCAAGTCTCGAAGATCCCAAGGCAAGTTCCAGGAACCCAAGCCTCGAAGATCCCAAGCAAAGCTCCACGAACCCAAGTCTCGAAGCTCCCAAGCCAAGCTCCAGGATCCCTAGCCAAGTTCCAGGAACCCAAGCCTCGAAAATCCCATGCCAAGCTCCAGGAACCCAAACCTTGAAGATCCCAAACCAAGCTCCAGGAACCCAAGCCTGGAAGAACCCAAGCCTCAAAGATCCCAAGCCAAGCTCCAGGAACCCAAGCCTTGACGGTCCCAAGCCAAGCTCCAGGAACCCAAGCCTTGACGGTCCCAAGCCAAGCTCCAGGAACCCAAGCCTCGAAGATCCCAAGCAAAGCTCCACGAACCCAAGTCTCGAAGCTCCCAAGCCAAGCTACAGGAACCCAAGCCTGGAAGAACCCAAGCCTCAAAGATCCCAAACCAAGCTCCAGGAACCCAAGCCTCGAAGATCCCAAGCTAAGCTCCAGGAACCCAAGCATTGACGGTCCCAAGCCAAGCTCCAGGACCCCAAGTCTCAAAGATCCCAAACCAAGCTCCAGGAACTCAAGCCTCGAAGATCCCAAGCCAATCTCCAAGAACCCAAGCCTCGAAGATCCCAAGCCAAGCTCCAGGAACCCAAGCCTCGAAGATCCCAGGCCAAGCTCCAGGAACCCAAGCCTCGAAGATCCCAAGCCAAGCTCCAGGAACCCAAGTCTAGAAGATCCCAAGCTAAGCTCCAGGAACGCAAGCCTCGAAAATCCCAAGCCAATCACCAGGATCCCAAGCTAAGCTCCAGGAACCCAAGCCTCGAAGTTCCCAAGCCAATCTCCAGGAACCCAAGCCTCGAAGATCCCAAGCCAAGCTCCGGGAACCCAAGCCTCGAATATCCCAAGTAAAGCTCCAGGAACCCAAGCCTCGAAGATCCCAAGCCAAGCTCCAGGAACCCAAGCCTCGAAGTTCCCAAGCCAAGCACCAGGAACCAAAGCCTCGAAGATCCCAAGCCAAGCACCAGGAACCCAAACCTTGAAGATCCCAAGCTAAGCTCCAGGAACCCAAACCTGGAAGGACCCAAGTCTCGAAGATCCCAAGGCAAGCTCCAGGTACCCAAGCCTCGAAGATCCCAAGCCAAGCTCCACGAACCCAAGCCTCGAAGATCCCAAGCCAAGCTCCAGGATCCCAAGCCTCCAAGATCCCAAGCCAAGCTCCAGGAACCCAAGTCTCGAAGATCCCAAGCCAAGCTCCAGGAACTCAAGCCTCGAAGATCCCAAGCCAAGCTCCAAGAACCCAAGCCTCGAAGATCCCAAGCCAAGCTCCACAAACCCAAGCCTTGAAGATCCCAAGCCAAGCTCCAGAAACCCAAGCCTCGAATATCCCAAACCAAGCTCCAGGAACCCAAGCCTCGAAAATCCCAAGCCAAGCTCCAGGAACCCAAGCCTTGACGGTCCCAAGCCAAGCTCCAGGAACCCAAGCCTCGAAGATCCCAAGCAAAGCTCCACGAACCCAAGTCTCGAAGCTCACAAGCCAAGCTCCAGGATCCCTAGCCAAGTTCCAGGAACCCAAGCCTCGAAAATCCCATGCCAAGCTCCAGGAACCCAAACCTTGAAGATCCCAAACCAAGCTCCAGGAACCCAAGCCTGGAAGAACCCAAGCCTCAAAGATCCCAAACCAAGCTCCAGGAACCCAAGCCTCGAAGATCCCAAGCTAAGCTCCAGGAACCCAAGCATTGACGGTCCCAAGCCAAGCTCCAGGACCCCAAGTCTCAAAGATCCCAAACCAAGCTCCAGGAACTCAAGCCTCGAAGATCCCAAGCCAATCTCCAAGAACCCAAGCCTCGAAGATCCCAAGCCAAGCTCCAGGAACCCAAGCCTCGAAGATCCCAGGCCAAGCTCCAGGAACCCAAGCCTCGAAGATCCCAAGCCAAGCTCCAGGAACCCAAGTCTAGAAGATCCCAAGCTAAGCTCCAGGAACGCAAGCCTCGAAAATCCCAAGCCAATCACCAGGATCCCAAGCTAAGCTCCAGGAACCCAAGCCTCAAAGATCCCAAACCAAGCTCCAGGAACCCAAGCCTCGAAAATCCCAAGCCAAGCTCCAGGATCCCAAGCCTTGACGGTCCCAAGCCAAGCTCCAGGAACCCAAGCCTCGAAGATCCCAAGCAAAGCTCCACGAACCCAAGTCTCGAAGCTCCCAAGCCAAGCTACAGGAACCCAAGCCTGGAAGAACCCAAGCCTCAAAGATCCCAAACCAAGCTCCAGGAACCCAAGCCTCGAAGATCCCAAGCTAAGCTCCAGAAACCCAAGCATTGACGGTCCCAAGCCAAGCTCCAGGACCCCAAGTCTCAAAGATCCCAAACCAAGCTCCAGGAACTCAAGCCTCGAAGATCCCAAGCCAATCTCCAAGAACCCAAGCCTCGAAGATCCCAAGCCAAGCTCCAGGAACCCAAGCCTCGAAGATCCCAAGCCAAGCTCCAGGAACCCAAGTCTAGAAGATCCCAAGCTAAGCTCCAGGAACGCAAGCCTCGAAAATCCCAAGCCAATCACCAGGATCCCAAGCTAAGCTCCAGGAACCCAAGCCTCGAAGTTCCCAAGCCAATCTCCAGGAACCCAAGCCTCGAAGATCCCAAGCCAAGCTCCGGGAACCCAAGCCTCGAATATCCCAAGTAAAGCTCCAGGAACCCAAGCCTCGAAGATCCCAAGCCAAGCTCCAGGAACCCAAGCCTCGAAGATCCCAAGCCAAGCTCCAGGAACCCAAGCCTTGAAGATCCCAAGCCAAGCTCCAGGAACCCAAGCCTCGAAGTTCCCAAGCCAAGCACCAGGAACCAAAGCCTCGAAGATCCCAAGCCAAGCACCAGGAACCCAAACCTTGAAGATCCCAAGCTAAGCTCCAGGAACCCAAACCTGGAAGGACCCAAGTCTCGAAGATCCCAAGGCAAGCTCCAGGTACCCAAGCCTCGAAGATCCCAAGCCAAGCTCCACGAACCCAAGCCTCGAAGATCCCAAGCCAAGCTCCAGGATCCCAAGCCTCCAAGATCCCAAGCCAAGCTCCAGGAACCCAAGTCTCGAAGATCCCAAGCCAAGCTCCAGGAACTCAAGCCTCGAAGATCCCAAGCCAAGCTCCAAGAACCCAAGCCTCGAAGATCCCAAGCCAAGCTCCACAAACCCAAGCCTTGAAGATCCCAAGCCAAGCTCCAGAAACCCAAGCCTCGAATATCCCAAACCAAGCTCCAGGAACCCAAGCCTCGAAAATCCCAAGCCAAGCTCCAGGAACCCAAGCCTTGACGGTCCCAAGCCAAGCTCCAGGAACCCAAGCCTCGAAGATCCCAAGCAAAGCTCCACGAACCCAAGTCTCGAAGCTCACAAGCCAAGCTCCAGGATCCCTAGCCAAGTTCCAGGAACCCAAGCCTCGAAAATCCCATGCCAAGCTCCAGGAACCCAAACCTTGAAGATCCCAAACCAAGCTCCAGGAACCCAAGCCTGGAAGAACCCAAGCCTCAAAGATCCCAAACCAAGCTCCAGGAACCCAAGCCTCGAAGATCCCAAGCTAAGCTCCAGGAACCCAAGCATTGACGGTCCCAAGCCAAGCTCCAGGACCCCAAGTCTCAAAGATCCCAAACCAAGCTCCAGGAACTCAAGCCTCGAAGATCCCAAGCCAATCTCCAAGAACCCAAGCCTCGAAGATCCCAAGCCAAGCTCCAGGAACCCAAGCCTCGAAGATCCCAGGCCAAGCTCCAGGAACCCAAGCCTCGAAGATCCCAAGCCAAGCTCCAGGAACCCAAGTCTAGAAGATCCCAAGCTAAGCTCCAGGAACGCAAGCCTCGAAAATCCCAAGCCAATCACCAGGATCCCAAGCTAAGCTCCAGGAACCCAAGCCTCGAAGTTCCCAAGCCAATCTCCAGGAACCCAAGCCTCGAAGATCCCAAGCCAAGCTCCGGGAACCCAAGCCTCGAATATCCCAAGTAAAGCTCCAGGAACCCAAGCCTCGAAGATCCCAAGCCAAGCTCCAGGAACCCAAGCCTCGAAGATCCCAAGCCAAGCTCCAGGAACCCAAGCCTTGAAGATCCCAAGCCAAGCTCCAGGAACCCAAGCCTCGAAGTTCCCAAGCCAAGCACCAGGAACCCAAGCCTCGAAGATCCCAAGCCAAGCACCAGGAACCCAAACCTTGAAGATCCCAAGCTAAGCTCCAGGAACCCAAACCTGGAAGGACCCAAGTCTCGAAGATCCCAAGGCAAGCTCCAGGTACCAAAGCCTCGAAGATCCCAAGCCAAGCTCCACGAACCCAAGCCTCGAAGATCCCAAGCCAAGCTCCAGGATCCCAAGCCTCCAAGATCCCAAGCCAAGCTCCAGGAACCCAAGACTCGAAGATCCCAAGCCAAGCTACAGCAACTCAAGCCTCGAAGATCCCAAGCCAAGCTCCAAGAACCCAAGCCTCGAAGATCCCAAGCCAAGCTCCACAAACCCAAGCCTTGAAGATCCCAAGCCAAGCTCCAGAAACCCAAGCCTCGAATATCCCAAGCCAAGCTCCACGAACCCAAGTCTCGAAGATCCCAAGGCCAGATCCAGGTATTCAAGCCTCGAAGATCCCAAGCCAAGCTCTACGAACCCAAGCCTCGAAGATCCCAAGCCAAGCTCCAGGATCCCAAGCCACGAAGATCCCAAGCCAAGCTCCAGGATCCCAAGCCTCGAATATCCCAAGCCAAGCTCCACGAACCCAAGCCTCAAAGATCCCACTCCAAGCTCCAGGATCCCAAGCCTCGAAGATCCCAAGCCAAGCTCCACGAACCCTATCCTCGAAGATCCCACTCCAAGCTCCAGGATCCCAAGCCTCGAAGATCCCAAGCCAAGCTCCAGGAACCCAAGCCTCGAAGATCCCAAGCCAAGCTCCGGGAACCCAAGCCTCGAATATCCCAAGTAAAGCTCCAGGAACCCAAGCCTCGAAGATCCCAAGCCAAGCTCCAGGAACCCAAGCCTCGAAGATCCCAAGCCAAGCTCCAGGAACCCAAGCCTTGAAGATCCCAAGCCAAGCTCCAGGAACCCAAGCCTCGAAGTTCCCAAGCCAAGCACCAGGAACCCAAGCCTCGAAGATCCCAAGCCAAGCACCAGGAACCCAAACCTTGAAGATCCCAAGCAAAGCTCCAGGAACCCAAACCTGGAAGGACCCAAGTCTCGAAGATCCCAAGGCAAGCTCCAGGTACCCAAGCCTCGAAGATCCCAAGCCAAGCTCCACGAACCCAAGCCTCGAAGATCCCAAGCCAAGCTCCAGGATCCCAAGCCTCCAAGATCCAAAGCCAAGCTCCAGGAACCCAAGTCTCGAAGATCCCAAGCCAAGCTCCAGGAACTCAAGCCTCGAAGATCCCAAGCCAAGCTCCAAGAACCCAAGCCTCGAAGATCCCAAGCCAAGCTCCACAAACCCAAGCCTTGAAGATCCCAAGCCAAGCTCCAGAAACCCAAGCCTCGAATATCCCAAGCCAAGCTCCACGAACCCAAGTCTCGAAGATCCCAAGGCCAGCTCCAGGTATTCAAGCCTCGAAGATCCCAAGCCAAGCTCTACGAACCCAAGCCTCGAAGATCCCAAGCCAAGCTGCAGGATCCCAAGCCACGAAGATCCCAAGCCAAGCTCCAGGATCCCAAGCCTCGAATATCCCAAGTAAAGCTCCAGGAACCCAAGCCTCGAAGATCCCAATCCAAGCTCCAGGAACCCAAGCCTCGAAGATCCCAAGCCAAGCTCCAGGAACCCACGCCTCGAAGATCCAACGCCAAGCTCCAGGAACCCAAGCCTAGAAGTTCCCAAGCAGAGCTCCAGGAACCCAAGCTTCGAAGATTCCAAGCCAAGCTCCAGGAACCCAAGCCTCGAAAATCCCAAGCCAAGCTCCAGGAACCCAAGCCTTGACGGTCCCAAGCCAAGCTCCAGGAACCCAAGCCTGAAAGATCCCAAGCCAAGCTCCAGGAAGCCAAGTCTCGAAGATCCCAAGGCAAGTTCCAGGAACCCAAGCCTCGAAGATCCCAAGCAAAGCTCCACGAACCCAAGTCTCGAAGCTCCCAAGCAAAGCTCCAGGATCCCTAGCCAAGTTCCAGGAACCCAAGCCTCGAAAATCCCATGCCAAGCTCCAGGAACCCAAACCTTGAAGATCCCAAACCAAGCTCCAGGAACCCAAGCCTGGAAGAACCCAAGCCTCAAAGATCCCAAACCAAGCTCCAGGAACCCAAGCCTCGAAAATCCCAAGCCAAGCTCCAGGAACCCAAGCCTTGACGGTCCCAAGCCAAGCTCCAGGAACCCAAGCCTCGAAGATCCCAAGCAAAGCTCCACGAACCCAAGTCTCGAAGCTCCCAAGCCAAGCTCCAGGATCCCTAGCCAAGTTCCAGGAACCCAAGCCTCGAAAATCCCATGCCAAGCTCCAGGAACCCAAACCTTGAAGATCCCAAACCAAGCTCCAGGAACCCAAGCCTGGAAGAACCCAAGCCTCAAAGATCCCAAACCAAGCTCCAGGAACCCAAGCCTCGAAGATCCCAAGCTAAGCTCCAGGAACCCAAGCATTGACGGTCCCAAGCCAAGCTCCAGGACCCCAAGTCTCAAAGATCCCAAACCAAGCTCCAGGAACTCAAGCCTCGAAGATCCCAAGCCAATCTCCAAGAACCCAAGCCTCGAAGATCCCAAGCCAAGCTCCAGGAACCCAAGCCTCGAAGATCCCAGGCCAAGCTCCAGGAACCCAAGCCTCGAAGATCCCAAGCCAAGCTCCAGGAACCCAAGTCTAGAAGATCCCAAGCTAAGCACCAGGAACGCAAGCCTCGAAAATCCCAAGCCAATCACCAGGATCCCAAGCTAAGCTCCAGGAACCCAAGCCTCGAAGTTCCCAAGCCAATCTCCAGGAACCCAAGCCTCGAAGATCCCAAGCCAAGCTCCGGGAACCCAAGCCTCGAATATCCCAAGTAAAGCTCCAGGAACCCAAGCCTCGAAGATCCCAAGCCAAGCTCCAGGAACCCAAGCCTCGAATATCCCAAGCTAAGCTCCAGGAACCCAAACCTTGAAGATCCGAAGCCAAGCTCCAGGAACCCAAGCCTGGAAGAACCAAAGCCCCAAAAATCCCAAGCCAAGCTCCAGGAACCCAAGCCTTGACGGTCCCAAGCCAAGCTCCAGGAACCCAAGTATCGAAGATCCCAAGCCAAGCTCCACGAACCCAAGCCTTGAGGATCCCAAGCCAAGCTCCAGGATGCCAAGCCTCGAAGATCCCATGCCAAGCTCCACGACCCTAAGCATCGAAGATCCCAAGCCAAGCTCCAGAATCTCAAGCATCGACGATCTCAAGCCAAGCTCCAGGAACCCAAGCCTCAAAGATCCCAAGCCAAGCTCCAGGAACCCAATCCTTGAAGATCCCAAGCCAAGCTCCAGGAACCCAAGCCTCGAAGATCCCAGACCAAGCTCCAGGAACCCAAGCCAAGCTCCAGGAACCCAAGCCTCGAAGATCCCAAGCCAAGCTCCAGGAACCCAAGCCCCGAAGATCCCCAGCCAAGCTCCAGGAGCGCAAGCCTCGAAGATCCCAAACCAAGCTCCAGGAACCCAAGCCTCGAAGATCCCATGCGAAGCTCCAGGAACCCAAACCTCGAAGATCCCAAGCCAAGCTCCAGGATCCCAAGCCAAGCTCCAGTAACCCAAGCCTCGAAGATCCCTAGCCAAGCTCCAGGAACCCAAGCCTCGAAGATCCCAAGCCAAGCTCCAGGAACCCAAGCCTTGAAGATCCCAAGCCAAGCTCCAGGAACCCAAGCCTCGAAGATCCCAGGCCAAGCTCCAGGAACCCAAGCCTCAAAGATCCCAAGCCAAGCTCCAGGATCCCAAGCCAAGCTCCAGGAACCCAAGCCTCGAAGATCCCAAGCCAAGCTCCAGGAACCCAAGCCCCGAAGATCCCCAGCCAAGCTCCAGGAACGCAAGCCTGGAAGATCCCAAACCAAGCTCCAGGAACCCAAGCCTCGAAGATCCCATGCGAAGCTCCAGGAACCCAAACCTCGAAGATCCCAAGCCAAGCTCTAGGATCCCAAGCCAAGCTCCAGTAACCCAAGCCTCGAAGATCCCTAGCCAAGCTCCAGGAACCCAAGCCTCGAAGATCCCAAGCCAAGCTCCAGGAACCCAAGCCTTGAAGATCCCAAGCCAAGCTCCAGGAACCCAAGCCTCGAAGATCCCAGGCCAAGCTCCAGGAACCCAAGCCTCAAAGATTCCAAGCCAAGCTCCAGGATCCCAAGCCAAGCTCCAGGAACCCAAGCCTCGAAGATCCCAAGCCAAGCTCCAGGAACCCAAGCCCCGAAGATCCCCAGCCAAGCTCCAGGAACGCAAGCCTCGAAGATCCCATACCAAGCTCCAGGAACCCAAGCCTCGAAGATCCCATGCGAAGCTCCAGGAACCCAAACCTCGAAGATCCCAAGCCTAGCTCTAGGATCCCAAGCCAAGCTCCAGTAACCGAAGCCTCGAAGATCCCAAGCCAAGCTCCAGGAACCCAAGCCTCGAAGATCCCCAGCCAAGCTCCAGGAACGCAAGCCTCGAAGATCCCAAACCAAGCTCCAGGAACCGAAGCCTGGAAGAACCCAAGCCTCAAAGATCCCAAGCCAAGCTCCAGGAACCCAAGCTTCGAAGATCCCAAGTCAAGCCAAGGTCCTGGAACCCAAGGCTTCATGGTCCCAAGCCAAGCTCCAGGAACCCAAGCCTGGAAGAACCCAAGCCTCAAAGATCCCAAGCCAAGCTCCAGGAATCCAAGCCTCAAAGATCCCAAGCCAAGCTCCAGGAACACAAGGCTTCATGGTCCCAAGCCAAGCTCCAGGAACCCAAGCCTCAAAGATCCCAAGCCAAGCTCCAGGAACCCAAGGCTTCATGGTCCCAAGGCAAGTTCCAGGAACCCAAGCCTCGAAGATCCCAAGCAAAGCTCCACGAACCCAAGTCTCGAAGCTCCCAAGCAAAGCTCCAGGATCCCTAGCCAAGTTCCAGGAACCCAAGCCTCGAAAATCCCATGCCAAGCTCCAGGAACCCAAACCTTGAAGATCCCAAACCAAGCTCCAGGAACCCAAGCCTGGAAGAACCCAAGCCTCAAAGATCCCAAACCAAGCTCCAGGAACCCAAGCCTCGAAAATCCCAAGCCAAGCTCCAGGAACCCAAGCCTTGACGGTCCCAAGCCAAGCTCCAGGAACCCAAGCCTCGAAGATCCCAAGCAAAGCTCCACGAACCCAAGTCTCGAAGCTCCCAAGCCAAGCTCCAGGATCCCTAGCCAAGTTCCAGGAACCCAAGCCTCGAAAATCCCATGCCAAGCTCCAGGAACCCAAACCTTGAAGATCCCAAACCAAGCTCCAGGAACCCAAGCCTGGAAGAACCCAAGCCTCAAAGATCCCAAACCAAGCTCCAGGAACCCAAGCCTCGAAGATCCCAAGCTAAGCTCCAGGAACCCAAGCATTGACGGTCCCAAGCCAAGCTCCAGGACCCCAAGTCTCAAAGATCCCAAACCAAGCTCCAGGAACTCAAGCCTCGAAGATCCCAAGCCAATCTTCAAGAACCCAAGCCTCGAAGATCCCAAGCCAAGCTCCAGGAACCCAAGCCTCGAAGATCCCAGGCCAAGCTCCAGGAACCCAAGCCTCGAAGATCCCAAGCCAAGCTCCAGGAACCCAAGTCAAGAAGATCCCAAGCTAAGCACCAGGAACGCAAGCCTCGAAAATCCCAAGCCAATCTCCAGGATCCCAAGCTAAGCTCCAGGAACCCAAGCCTCGAAGTTCCCAAGCCAATCTCCAGGAACCCAAGCCTCGAAGATCCCAAGCCAAGCTCCGGGAACCCAAGTCTCGAATATCCCAAGTAAAGCTCCAGGAACCCAAGCCTCGAAGATCCCAAGCCAAGCTCCAGGAACCCAAGCCTCGAATATCCCAAGCTAAGCTCCAGGAACCCAAACCTTAAAGATCCGAAGCCAAGCTCCAGGAACCCAAGCCTGGAAGAACCAAAGCCCCAAAAATCCCAAGCCAAGCTCCAGGAACCCAAGCCTTGACGGTCCCAAGCCAAGCTCCAGGAACCCAAGTATCGAAGATCCCAAGCCAAGCTCCACGAACCCAAGCCTTGTGGATCCCAAGCCAAGCTCCAGGATGCCAAGCCTCGAAGATCCCATGCCAAGCTCCACGACCCTAAGCCTCGAAGATCCCAAGCCAAGCTCCAGAATCTCAAGCATCGACGATCTCAAGCCAAGCTCCAGGAACCCAAGACTCAAAGATCCCAAGCCAAGCTCCAGGAACCCAATCCTTGAAGATCCCAAGCCAAGCTCCAGGAACCCAAGCCTCGAAGATCCCAGACCAAGCTCCAGGAACCCAAGCCAAGCTCCAGGAGCCCAAGCCTCGAAGATCCCAAGCCAAGCTCCAGGAACCCAAGCCCCGAAGATCCCCAGCCAAGCTCCAGGAACGCAAGCCTCGAAGATCCCAAACCAAGCTCCAGGAACCCAAGCCTCGAAGATCCCATGCGAAGCTCCAGGAACCCAAACCTCGAAGATCCCAAGCCAAGCTCCAGGATCCCAAGCCAAGCTCCAGTAACCCAAGCCTCGAAGATCCCTAGCCAAGCTCCAGGAACCCAAGCCTCGAAGATCCCAAGCCAAGCTCCAGGAACCCAAGCCTTGAAGATCCCAAGCCAAGCTCCAGGAACCCAAGCCTCGAAGATCCCAGGCCAAGCTCCAGGAACCCAAGCCTCAAAGATCCCAAGCCAAGCTCCAGGATCCCAAGCCAAGCTCCAGGAACCCAAGCCTCGAAGATCCCAAGCCAAGCTCCAGGAACCCAAGCCCCGAAGATCCCCAGCCAAGCTCCAGGAACGCAAGCCTGGAAGATCCCAAACCAAGCTCCAGGAACCCAAGCCTCGAAGATCCCATGCGAAGCTCCAGGAACCCAAACCTCGAAGATCCCAAGCCAAGCTCTAGGATCCCAAGCCAAGCTCCAGTAACCCAAGCCTCGAAGATCCCTAGCCAAGCTCCAGGAACCCAAGCCTCGAAGATCCCAAGCCAAGCTCCAGGAACCCAAGCCTCGAAGATCCCAGGCCAAGCTCCAGGAACCCAAGCCTCAAAGATCCCAAGCCAAGCTCCAGGATCCCAAGCCAAGCTCCAGGAACCCAAGCCTCGAAGATCCCAAGCCAAGCTCCAGGAACCCAAGCCCCGAAGATCCCCAGCCAAGCTCCAGGAACGCAAGCCTCGAAGATCCCATACCAAGCTCCAGGAACCCAAGCCTCGAAGATCCCATGCGAAGCTCCAGGAACCCAAACCTCGAAGATCCCAAGCCTAGCTCTAGGATCCCAAGCCAAGCTCCAGTAACCGAAGCCTCGAAGATCCCAAGCCAAGCTCCAGGAACCCAAGCCTCGAAGATCCCCAGCCAAGCTCCAGGAACGCAAGCCTCGAAGATCCCAAACCAAGCTCCAGGAACCGAAGCCTGGAAGAACCCAAGCCTCAAAGATCCCAAGCCAAGCTCCAGGAACCCAAGCTTCGAAGATCCCAAGTCAAGCCAAGGTCCTGGAACCCAAGGCTTCATGGTCCCAAGCCAAGCTCCAGGAACCCAAGCCTGGAAGAACCCAAGCCTCAAAGATCCCAAGCCAAGCTCCAGGAACCCAAGCCTCAAAGATCCCAAGCCAAGCTCCAGGAACCCAAGGCTTCATGGTCCCAAGCCAAGCTCCAGGAACCCAAGCCTCAAAGATCCCAAGCCAAGCTCAAGGAACCCAAGTCTCGAAGATCCCAAGGCAACTCCAGGTACCCAAGCCTCGAAGATCCCAAGCCAAGCTCCACGAACCCAAGCCTCGAAGATCCCAAGCCAAGCTCCAGGATCCCAGTCCTCAAAGATCCCAAGCCAAGCTCCAGGTATCAAGGCTTGATGGTCCCAAGCCAAACTCCATGAAACCAAGCCTCAAAGATTCCAAGCCAAGCTCCAGGAACCCAAGTCTCGAAGATCCCAAGGCAAGCTCCAGGTACCCAAGCCTCGAAGATCCCAAGCCAATCTCCAGGAACCCAAGCCTCGAAGATCCCAGGCCAAGCTCCAGGAACCCAAGCCTCGAAGATCCCAAGCCAAGCTCCAGGAACCCAAGCCTCGAAGATCCCAAGCTAAGCTCCAGGAACCCAAACCTTGAAGATCCGAAGCCAAGCTCCAGGAACCCAAGCCTGGAAGAACCAAAGCCTCAAAAATCCCAAGCCAAGCTCCAGGAACCCAAGCCTCGAAGATCCCAAGCCGAGCTCCAGAAACTCAAGGTTCGAAGATCCCAGGCCAAGCTCCAGGAACCCAAGCCTTGACGGTCCCAAGCCAAGCTCCAGGAACCCAAGCCTCAAAGATCCCAAGCAAAGCTCCAGGAACCCAAGTATCGAAGATCCCAAGGCAAGCTCCAGGAACCCAAGCCTCGAAGATCCCATGCCAAGCTCCACGAACCCAAGCCTCGAAGATCCCAAGCCAAGCTCCAGGATCTCAAGCATCGACGATCTCAAGCCAAGCTCCAGGAACCCAAGCATCGAAGATACCAAACCAAGCTCCAGGAACCCAAGCCTCGAATATCCCAAGCGAAGCTCCAGGAACCCAAACCTTGAAGATCCGAAGCCAAGCTCCAGGAACCCAAGCCTGGAAGAACCAAAGCCCCAAAAATCCCAAGCCAAGCTCCAGGAACCCAAGCCTTGACGGTCCCAAGCCAAGCTCCAGGAACCCAAGTATCGAAGATCCCAAGGCAAGTTCCAGGAACCCAAGCCTCGAAGATCCCAAGCCAAGCTCCACGAACCCAAGCCTTGAAGATCCCAAGCCAAGCTCCAGGATGCCAAGCCTCGAAGATCCCATGCCAAGCTCCACGACCCTAAGCCTCGAAGATCCCAAGCCAAGCTCCAGAATCTCAAGCATCGACGATCTCAAGCCAAGCTCCAGGAACCCAAGCCTCAAAGATCCCAAGCCAAGCTCCAGGAACCCAAGCCTTGAAGATCCGAAGCCAAGCTCCAGGAACCCAAGCCTCGAAGATCCCAGGCCAAGCTCCAGGAACCCAAGCCAAGCTCCAGGAACCCAAGCCTCGAAGATCCCAAGCCAAGCTCCAGGATCCCAAGCCTCCAAGATCCCAAGCCAAGCTCCAGGAACCCAAGTCTCGAAGATCCCAAGCCAAGCTCCAGGAACTCAAGCCTCGAAGATCCCAAGCCAAGCTCCAAGAACCCAAGCCTCGAAGATCCCAAGCCAAGCTCCACAAACCCAAGCCTTGAAGATCCCAAGCCAAGCTCCAGAAACCCAAGCCTCGAATATCCCAAGCCAAGCTCCACGAACCCAAGTCTCGAAGATCCCAAGGCCAGCTCCAGGTATTCAAGCCTCGAAGATCCCAAGCCAAGCTCTACGAACCCAAGCCTCGAAGATCCCAAGCCAAGCTCCAGGATCCCAAGCCACGAAGATCCCAAGCCAAGCTCCAGGATCCCAAGCCTCGAATATCCCAAGCCAAGCTCCACGAACCCAAGCATCAAAGATCCCACTCCAAGCTCCAGTACCCCAAGCCTCGAAGATCCCAAGCCAAGCTCCACGAACCCTATCCTCGAAGATCCCACTCCAAGCTCCAGGATCCCAAGCCTTGAAGATCCCAAGCCAAGCTCCAGGAACCCAAGCATCGAAGTTCCGACGGCAAGCTCCAGGAACCCAAGCCTCGAAGATCCCAAGCCAAGCTCCAGGAACTCAAGCCTCAAAGATCCCAAGCCAAGCTCCAGGAACCCATGCCTTGACGGTCCCAAGCCAAGCTCCAGGAACCCAAGTCTCAAGGATCCCAAGCCAAGCTGCAGGTACTCAAGCCTCGAAGATCCCAAGCCAAGCTCCAAGAACCCAAGCCTCGAAGATCCCAAGCCAATCTCCACAAACCCACGCCTCGAAGATCCCAAGCCAAGCTCCAGGAACCCAAGCATCGAAGATACCAAACCAAGCTCCAGGAACCCAAGCCTCGAATATCCCAAGCTAAGCTCCAGGAACCCAAACCTTGAAGATCCGAAGCCAAGCTCCAGGAACCCAAGCCTGGAAGAACCAAAGCCCCAAAAATCCCAAGCCAAGCTCCAGGAACCCAAGCCTTGACGGTCCCAAGCCAAGCTCCAGGAACCCAGGTATCGAAGATCCCAAGCCAAGCTCCACGAACCCAAGCCTTGAAGATCCCAAGCCAAGCTCCAGGAACCCAAGCCTCGAAGATCCCAGGCCAAGCTCCACGACCCTAAGCCTCGAAGATCCCAAGCCAAGCTCCAGAATCTCAAGCATCGACGATCTCAAGCCAAGCTCCAGGAACCCAAGCCTCAAAGATCCCAAGCCAAGCTCCAGGAACCCAAGCCTTGAAGATCCCAAGCCAAGCTCCAGGAACCCAAGCCTCGAAGATCCCAGGCCAAGCTCCAGGAACCCAAGCCAAGCTCCAGGAACCCAAGCCTCGAAGATCCCAAGCCAAGCTCCAGGAACCCAAGCCCCGAAGATCCCCAGCCAAGCTCCAGGAACGCAAGCCTCGAAGATCCCAAACCAAGCTCCAGGAACCCAAGCCTCGAAGATCCCATGCGAAGCTCCAGGAACCCAAACCTCGAAGATCCCAAGCCAAGCTCCAGGATCCCAAGCCAAGCTCCAGTAACCCAAGCCTCGAAGATCCCTAGCCAAGCTCCAGGAACCCAAGCCTCGAAGATCCCAAGCCAAGCTCCAGGAACCCAAGCCTTGAAGATCCCAAGCCAAGCTCCAGGAACCCAAGCCTCGAAGATCCCAGGCCAAGCTCCAGGAACCCAAGCCTCAAAGATCCCAAGCCAAGCTCCAGGATCCCAAGCCAAGCTCCAGGAACACAAGCCTCGAAGATCCCAAGCCAAGCTCCAGGAACCCAAGCCCCGAAGATCCCAAGCCAAGCTCCAGGAACCCAAGTATCGAAGATCCCAAGGCAAGTTCCAGGAACCCAAGCCTCGAAGATCCGAAGCCAAGCTCCACGAACCCAAGCCTTGAAGATCCCAAGCCAAGCTCCAGGATGCCAAGCCTCGAAGATCCCATGCCAAGCTCCACGACCCTAAGCCTCGAAGATCCCAAGCCAAGCTCCAGAATCTCAAGCATCGACGATCTCAAGCCAAGCTCCAGGAACCCAAGCCTCAAAGATCCCAAGCCAAGCTCCAGGAACCCAAGCCTTGAAGATCCCAAGCCAAGCTCCAGGAACCCAAGCCTCGAAGATCCCAGGCCAAGCTCCAGGAACCCAAGCCAAGCTCCAGGAACCCAAGCCTCGAAGATCCCAAGCCAAGCTCCAGGAACCCAAGCCCCGAAGATCCCCAGCCAAGCTCCTGGAGCGCAAGCCTCGAAGATCCCAAACCAAGCTCCAGGAACCCAAGCCTCGAAGATCCCATGCGAAGCTCCAGGAACCCAAACCTCGAAGATCCCAAGCCAAGCTCCAGGATCCCAAGCCAAGCTCCAGTAACCCAAGCCTCGAAGATCCCAAGCCAAGCTCCAGGAACCCAAGCCTTGAAGATCCCAAGCCAAGCTCCAGGAACCCAAGCCAAGAAGATCCCAGGCCAAGCTCCAGGAACCCAAGCCTCAAAGATCCCAAGCCAAGCTCCAGGATCTCAAGCCAAGCTCCAGGAACCCAAGCCTCGAAGATCCCAAGCCAAGCTCCAGGAACCCAAGCCCCGAAGATCCCCAGCCAAGCTCCAGGAACGCAAGCCTCGAAGATCCCAAACCAAGCTCCAGGAACACAAGCCTCGAAGATCCCATGCGAAGCTCCAGGAACCCAAACCTCGAAGATCCCAAGCCAAGCTCCAGGATCCCAAGCCAAGCTCCAGTAACCCAAGCCTCGAAGATCCCTAGCCAAGCTCCAGGAACTCAAGCCTCGAAGATCCCAAGCCAAGCTCCAGGAACCCAAGCCTTGAAGATCCCAAGCCAAGCTCCAGGAACCCAAGCCTCGAAGATCCCAGGCCAAGCTCCAGGAACCCAAGCCTCAAAGATCCCAAGCCAAGCTCCAGGATCCCAAGCCAAGCTCCAGGAACCCAAGCCTCGAAGATCCCAAGCCAAGATCCAGGAACCCAAGCCTCGAAGATCCCCAGCCAAGCTCCAGGAACGCAAGCCTCGAAGATCCCAAACCAAGCTCCAGGAACCGAAGCCTGGAAGAACCCAAGCCTCAAAGATCCCAAGCCAAGCTCCAGGAACCCAAGCTTCGAAGATCCCAAGTCAAGCCAAGGTCCTGGAACCCAAGGCTTCATGGTCCCAAGCCAAGCTCCAGGAACCCAAGCCTGGAAGAACCCAAGCCTCAAAGATCCCAAGCCAAGCTCCAGGAACCCAAGCCTCAAAGATCCCAAGCCAAGCTCCAGGAACCCAAGGCTTCATGGTCCCAAGCCAAGCTCCAGGAACCCAAGCCTCAAAGATCCCAAGCCAAGCTCAAGGAACCCAAGTCTCGAAGATCCCAAGGCAACTCCAGGTACCCAAGCCTCGAAGATCCCAAGCCAAGCTCCACGAACCCAAGCCTCGAAGATCCCAAGCCAAGCTCCAGGATCCCAGGCCTCAAAGATCCCAAGCCAAGCTCCAGGTATCAAGGCTTGATGGTCCCAAGCCAAACTCCATGAAACCAAGCCTCAAAGATCCCAAGCCAAGCTCCAGGAACCCAAGTCTCGAAGATCCCAAGGCAAGCTCCAGGTACCCAAGCCTCGAAGATCCCAGGCCAAGCTCCAGGAACCCAAGCCTCGAAGATCCCAAGCCAAGCTCCAGGAACCCAAGCCTCGAAGATCCCAAGCTAAGCTCCAGGAACCCAAACCTTGAAGATCCGAAGCCAAGCTCCAGGAACCCAAGCCTGGAAGAACCAAAGCCTCAAAAATCCCAAGCCAAGCTCCAGGAACCCAAGCCTCGAAAATCCCAAGCCGAGCTCCAGAAACTCAAGGTTCGAAGATCCCAGGCCAAGCTCCAGGAACCCAAGCCTTGACGGTCCCAAGCCAAGCTCCAGGAACCCAAGCCTCAAAGATCCCAAGCAAAGCTCCAGGAACCCAAGTATCGAAGATCCCAAGGCAAGCTCCAGGAACCCAAGCCTCGAAGATCCCAAGCCAAGCTCCACGAACCCAAGCCTTCAAGATCCCAAGCCAAGCTCCAGGATGCCAAGCCTCGAAGATCCCATGCCAAGCTCCACGAACCCAAGCCTCGAAGATCCCAAGCCAAGCTCCAGGATCTCAAGCATCGACGATCTCAAGCCAAGCTCCAGGAACCCAAGCCTCGAAGATCCGAAGCCAAGCTCCAGGAACCCAAGCCTTGAAGATCCCAAGCCAAGCTCCAGCAACCCAAGCCTCGAAGATCCCAGGCCAAGCTCCAGGAACCCAAGCCTCGAAGATCCAAAGCCAAGCTCCAGTAACCCAAGCCTCGAAGATCCCCCGCCAAGCTCCGGGAACCCAAGCCTCGAAGATCCCAGGCCAAGCTCCAGGAACCCAAGCATCGAAGATACCAAACCAAGCTCCAGGAACCCAAGCCTCGAAGATCCCAAGCTAAGCTCCAGGTACCCAAACCTTGAAGATCCGAAGCCAAGCTCCAGGAACCCAAGCCTGGAAGAACCAAAGCCCCAAAAATCCCATGCAAAGCTCCAGGAACCCAAGCCTCGAAGTTCCCAAGCCAAGCTCCAGAAACTCAAGCTTCGAAGATCCGAGGCCAAACTCCAGGAACCCAAGCCTTGACGGTCCCAAGCCAAGCTCCAGGAACCCAAGCCTCAAAGATCCCAAGCCAAGCTCAAGGAACCCAAGTCTCGAAGATCCCAAGGCAAGCTCCAGGTACCCAAGCCTCGAAGATCCCAAGCCAAGCTCCAGGAACTCAAGCCTCGAAGATCCCAAGCCAAGCTCCAAGAACCCAAGCCTCGAAGATCCCAAGCCAAGCTCCACAAACCCAAGCCTCGAAGATCCCAAGCCAAGCTCCATTAAGCCAAGCTCCATTAACCCAAGCCTCGAATATCCCAAGCCAAGATCCACGAACCCAAGTCTCGAAGATCCCAAGGCAAGCTCCAGGTACTCAAGCCTCGAAGATCCCAAGCCAAGCTCCACAAACCCAAGCCTCGAAGATCCCAAGCCAAGCTCCATTAACCCAAGCCTCGAATATCCCAAGCCAAGCTCCACGAACCCAAGCCTCGAAGATCCCAAGCCAAGCTCCAGGATCCCAAGCCTCGACGATCCCAAGCCAAGCTCCAGGATCCCAGCCTCGAAGATCCCAAGCCAAGCTCCACGAACCCAAGCCTCGAAGATCCCACTCCAAGCTCCAGAATCCCAAGCCTCGAAGATCCCAAGCCAAGCTCCAGGAACCCAAGCATCGAAGATCCCAAGACAAGCTCCAGGAACCCAAGCCTCGAATTTCCAAAGGCAAGCTCCAGGAACCCAAGCCTCGAAGATCCCAAGCCAAGCTCCAGGAACCCAAACCTTGTAGATCCCAAGCCAAGCTCCAGGAAACCAAGGCTAGAAGAACCCAAGCCTCAAAGATCCCAAGCCAAGCTCCAGGACCTCAAGCCTCAAAGATTCCAAGCCAAGCTCCAGGAACCGATGCCTTGACGGTCCCAAGCCAAGCTCCAGGAACCCAAGTCTCAAAGATCCCAAGCCAAGCTCCAGGTACTCAAGCCTCGAAGATCCCAAGCCAAGCTCCAAGAACCCAAGCCTCGAAGATCCCAAGCCAAGCTCCACAAATCCAAGCCTCGAAGATCCCAAGCCAAGCTGCAGGAACACAATCATCGAAGATACCAAGCCAAGCTCCAGGAACCCAAGCCTCGAAGATCCCAAGCTAAGCTCCAGGTACCCATACCTTGAAGATCCGAAGCCAAGCTCCAGGAACCCAAGCCTGGAAGAACCAAAGCCCCAAAAATCCCAAGCCAAGCTCCAGGATCCCAAGCCAAGCTCCAGTAACCCAAGCCTCGAAGATCCCTAGCCAAGCTCCAGGAACTCAAGCCTCGAAGATCCGAGGCCAAGCTCCAGGAACCCAAGCCTTGAAGATCCCAAGCCAAGCTCCAGGAACCCAAGCCTCGAAGATCCCAGGCCAAGCTCCAGGAACCCAAGCCTCAAAGATCCCAAGCCAAGCTCCAGGATCCCAAGCCAAGCTCCAGGAACCCAAGCCTCGAAGATCCCAAGCCAAGCTCCAGGAACCCAAGCCCCGAAGATCCCCAGCCAAGCTCCAGGAACGCAAGCCTCGAAGATCCCAAACCAAGCTCCAGGAACTCAAGCCTCGAAGATCCCATGCGAAGCTCCAGGAACCCAAACCTCGAAGATCCCAAGCCTAGCTCTAGGATCCCAAGCCAAGCTCCAGTAACCGAAGCCTCGAAGATCCCAAGCCAAGCTCCAGGAACCCAAGCCTCGAAGATCCCCAGCCAAGCTCCAGGAACGCAAGCCTCGAAGATCCCAAACCAAGCTCCAGGAACCGAAGCCTGGAAGAACCCAAGCCTCAAAGATCCCAAGCCAAGCTCCAGGAACCCAAGCTTCGAAGATCCCAAGTCAAGCCAAGGTCCTGGAACCCAAGGCTTCATGGTCCCAAGCCAAGCTCCAGGAACCCAAGCCTGGAAGAACCCAAGCCTCAAAGATCCCAAGCCAAGCTCCAGGAACCCAAGCCTCAAAGATCCCAAGCCAAGCTCCAGGAATCCAAGGCTTCATGGTCCCAAGCCAAGCTCCAGGAACCCAAGCCTCAAAGATCCCAAGCCAAGCTCAAGGAACCCAAGTCTCGAAGATCCCAAGGCAACTCCAGGTACCCAAGCCTCGAAGATCCCAAGCCAAGCTCCACGTACCCAAGCCTCGAAGATCCCAAGCCAAGCTCCAGGATCCCAGGCCTCAAAGATCCCAAGCCAAGCTCCAGGTATCAAGGCTTGATGGTCCCAAGCCAAACTCCATGAAACCATGCCTCAAAGATCCCAAGCCAAGCTCCAGGAACCCAAGTCTCGAAGATCCCAAGGCAAGCTCCAGGTACCCAAGCCTCGAAGATCCCAAGCCAATCTCCAGGAACCCAAGCCTCGAAGATCCCAGGCCAAGCTCCAGGAACCCAAGCCTCGAAGATCCCAAGCCAAGCTCCAGGAACCCAAGCCTCGAAGATCCCAAGCTAAGCTCCAGGAACCCAAACCTTGAAGATCCGAAGCCAAGCTCCAGGAACCCAAGCCTGGAAGAACCAAAGCCTCAAAAATCCCAAGCCAAGCTCCAGGAACCCAAGCCTCGAAGATCCCAAGCCGAGCTCCAGAAACTCAAGGTTCGAAGATCCCAGGCCAAGCTCCAGGAACCCAAGCCTTGACGGTCCCAAGCCAAGCTCCAGGAACCCAAGCCTCAAAGATCCCAAGCAAAGCTCCAGGAACCCAAGTATCGAAGATCCCAAGGCAAGCTCCAGGAACCCAAGCCTCGAAGATCCCAAGCCAAGCTCCACGAACCCAAGCCTTCAAGATCCCAAGCCAAGCTCCAGGATGCCAAGCCTCGAAGATCCCATGCCAAGCTCCACGAACCCAAGCCTCGAAGATCCCAAGCCAAGCTCCAGGATCTCAAGCATCGACGATCTCAAGCCAAGCTCCAGGAACCCAAGCCTCGAAGATCCGAAGCCAAGCTCCAGGAACCCAAGCCTTGAAGATCCCAAGCCAAGCTCCAGCAACCCAAGCCTCGAAGATCCCAGGCCAAGCTCCAGGAACCCAAGCCTCGAAGATCCAAAGCCAAGCTCCAGTAACCCAAGCCTCGAAGATCCCCCGCCAAGCTCCAGAAACTCAAGCTTCGAAGATCCGAGGCCAAACTCCAGGAACCCAAGCCTTGACGGTCCCAAGCCAAGCTCCAGGAACCCAAGCCTCAAAGATCCCAAGCCAAGCTCAAGGAACCCAAGTCTCGAAGATCCCAAGGCAAGCTCCAGGTACCCAAGCCTCGAAGATCCCAAGCCAAGCTCCAGGAACTCAAGCCTCGAAGATCCCAAGCCAAGCTCCAAGAACCCAAGCCTCGAAGATCCCAAGCCAAGCTCCACAAACCCAAGCCTCGAAGATCCCAAGCCAAGCTCCATTAACCCAAGCCTCGAATATCCCAAGCCAAGATCCACGAACCCAAGTCTCGAAGATCCCAAGGCAAGCTCCAGGAACTCAAGCCTCGAAGATCCCAAGCCAAGCTCCACAAACCCAAGCCTCGAAGATCCCAAGCCAAGCTCCATTAACCCAAGCCTCGAATATCCCAAGCCAAGCTCCACGAACCCAAGCCTCGAAGATCCCAAGCCAAGCTCCAGGATCCCAAGCCTCGACGATCCCAAGCCAAGCTCCAGGATCCCAAGCCTCGAAGATCCCAAGCCAAGCTCCACGAACCCAAGCCTCGAAGATCCCACTCCAAGCTCCAGAATCCCAAGCCTCGAAGATCCCAAGCCAAGCTCCAGGAACCCAAGCATCGAAGATCCCAAGACAAGCTCCAGGAACCCAAGCCTCGAATTTCCAAAGGCAAGCTCCAGGAACCCAAGCCTCGAAGATCCCAAGCCAAGCTCCAGGAACCCAAACCTTGTAGATCCCAAGCCAAGCTCCAGGAAACCAAGGCTAGAAGAACCCAAGCCTCAAAGATCCCAAGCCAAGCTCCAGGACCTCAAGCCTCAAAGATCCCAAGCCAAGCTCCAGGAACCGATGCCTTGACGGTCCCAAGCCAAGCTCCAGGAACCCAAGTCTCAAAGATCCCAAGCCAAGCTCCAGGTACTCAAGCCTCGAAGATCCCAAGCCAAGCTCCAAGAACCCAAGCCTCGAAGATCCCAAGCCAAGCTCCACAAATCCAAGCCTCGAAGATCCCAAGCCAAGCTCCAGGAACCCAAGCCTCGAAGATCCCAAGCCAAGCTCCACGAACCCAAGCCTCGAAGATCCCAAGCCAAGCTCCGGGAACCCAAGCCTCGAAGATCCCAGGCCAAGCTGCAGGAACACAATCATCGAAGATACCAAGCCAAGCTCCAGGAACCCAAGCCTCGAAGATCCCAAGCTAAGCTCCAGGTACCCATACCTTGAAGATCCGAAGCCAAGCTCCAGGAACCCAAGCCTGGAAGAACCAAAGCCCCAAAAATCCCAAGCCAAGCTCCAGGAACCCAAGCCTCGAAGATCCCAAGCCAAGCTCCAGAAACTCAAGCTTCGAAGATCCGAGGCCAAGCTCCAGGAACCCAAGCCTTGACGGTCCCAAGCCAAGCTCCAGGATGCCAAGCCTCAAAGATCCCAAGCCAAGCTCCAGGAACCCAAGTATCGAAGATCACAAGGCAAGCTCCAGGAACCCAAGCCTCGAAGATCCCAAGCCAAGCTCCACAAACCCAAGCCTTGAAGATCCCAAGCCAAGCTGCAGGATGCCAAGCCTCGAAGATCCCATGCCAAGCTCCACGAACCTAAGCCTCGAAGATCCCAAGCCAAGCTCCAGGTTCTCAAGCATCGACGATCTCAAGCCAAGCTCCAGGAACCCAAGCCTCGGAGATCCCAAGCCAAGCTCCAGGATCCCAAGCCTTGTAGATCCCAAGCCAAGCTCCAGGAACCCAAGCCTCGAAGATCCCAGGCCAAGCTCCAGGAAGCCAAGCCTCAAAGATCCCAAGCCAAGCTCCAGGATCCCAAGCCAATCTCCAGGAACCCAAGCCTCGAAGATCCCAAGCCAAGCTCCAGGAACCCAAGCCCCGAAGATCCCCAGCCAAGCTCCAGGAACGCAAGCCTCGAAGATCCCAAACCAAGCTCCAGGAACCCAAGCCTCGAAGATCCCATGCGACGCTCCAGGAACCCAAACCTCGAAGATCCCAAGCCAAGCTCCAGGATCCCAAGCCAAGTTGCAGTAACCCAAGCCTCGAAGATCCCATGCCAAGCTCCAGGAACCCAAGCCTCGAAGATCCCCAGCCAAGCTCCAGGAACGCAAGCCTCGAAGATCCCAAACCAAGCTCCAGGAACCCAAGCCTCGAAGATCCCAAGCGAAGTTCCAGGAAACCAAACCTTGAAGATCCCAAGCCAAGCTCCAGGAACCCAAGCCTGGAAGAACCCAAGCCTCAAAGATCCCAAGCCAAGCTCCAGGAACCCAAGCCTCAAAGATCCCAAGCCAAGCTGCAGGAACCCAAGCCCTGACGGTCCCAAGACAAGCTCCAGGAACCCATGTCTCAAAGATCCCAAGCCAAGCTCCAGGCACTCAAGCCTTGAAGATCCCAAGCCAAGCTCCAAGAACCCAAGCCTCGAAGATCCCAAGCCAAGCTCCACAAACCCACGCCTCGAAGATCCCAAGCCAAGCTCCAGGAACCCAAGCCTCGAAGATCCCAAGCCAAGCTCCAGGAACCCAAGCGTCGAAGATCCCAAGCCAAGCTCCAGGAACCCAAATCTCGAAGATCTCAGGCCAAGCCCCAGGAACCCAAGCCTCGAAGATCCCAAGCCAAGCTCCAGGAACCCAAGCCTCGAAGATCCCAAGCTAAGCTCCAGGAACGCAAGCCTCGAAGATCCCAAGCCAAGCTCCAGGAACCCAAGCCTCGAAGAACCCAAGCCAAGCTCCAGAAACTCAAGCTTCGAAGATCCTAGGCCAAGCTCCAGGAACCCAAGCCTTGACGGTCCCAAGCCAAGCTCCGGGATCCCAAGCCTCAAAGATCCCAAGCCAAGCTCCAGGAACCAAAGTATCGAATATCCCAAGGCAAGCTCCAGGAACCCAAGCCTCGAAGATCCCAAGCCAAGCTCCACGAACCCAAGCATTGAAGATCCCAAGCCAAGCTCCAGGATGCCAAGCCTCGAAGATCCCATGCCAAGCTCCACGAACCTAAGGGTCGAAGATCCCAAGCCAAGCTCCAGGATCTCAAGCATCGACGATCTCAAGCCAAGCTCCAGGAACCGAAGCCTCGAAGATCCCAAGCCAAGCTCCAGGAACCCAAGCCTTGAAGATCCCAAGCCAAGCTCCAGGAACCCAAGCATCGAAGATCCCAGGCCAAGCTCCAGGAACCCAAGCCTCGAAGATCCCAAGCCAAGCTCCAGGATCCCAAGCCAAGCTCCAGGAACCCAAGCCTCGAAGATCCCAAGCCAAGCTCCAGGAACCCAAGCCCCGAAGATCCCCAGCCCAGCTCCAGGAATGCAAGCCTCGAAGATACCAAACCAAGCTCCAGGAACCCAAGCCTCGAAGATCCCAAGCGAAGCTCCAGGAACCCAAACCTCGAAGATCCCAAGCCCAGCTCCAGGATCCCAAGCCAAGCTCCAGGAACCCAAGCCTCGAAGATCGCAGGCCAAGCTCCAGGAACCCAAGCCTCGAAGATCCCAAGCCAAGCTCCAGGAACCCAAGCCCCGAAGATCCCCAGCCAAGCTCCAGGAATGCAAGCCTCGAAGATCCCAAACCAAGCTCCAGGCACCCAAGCCTCGAAGATCCCAAGCGAAGCTCCAGGAACCTAAACCTCGAAGATCCCAAGCCAAGCTCCAGGAACCCAAGCCTGGAAGAACCCAAGCCTCAAAGATCCCAAGCCAAGCTCCAGGAACCCAAGCTTCGAAGATCCCAAGCCAAGCCAAGGTCCTGGAACCCAAGCCTCAAAGATCCCAAACCAAGCTCCAGGTACCCAAGCCTCGAAGATCCCAAGCTAAGCTCCAGGAACCCAAGCCTCGAAGATCCCAGGCCAAGCTCCAGGAACCCAAGCCTCGAAGATCCCAAGCCAAGCTCCAGGAACCCAAGCCTCGAAGATCCCAAGCTAAGCTCCAGGAACCCAAACCTTGAAGATCCGAAGCCAAGCTCCAGGAACCCAAGCCTGGAAGAACCAAAGCCTCAAAAATCCCAAGCCAAGCTCCAGGAACCCAAGCCTCGAAGATCCCAAGCCGAGCTCCAGAAACTCAAGGTTCGAAGATCCCAGGCCAAGCTCCAGGAACCCAAGCCTCAAAGATCCCAAGCAAAGCTCCAGGAACCCAAGTATCGAAGATCCCAAGGCAAGCTCCAGGAACCCAAGCCTCGAAGATCCCAAGCCAAGCTCCACGAACCCAAGCCTTCAAGATCCCAAGCCAAGCTCCAGGATGCCAAGCCTCGAAGATCCCATGCCAAGCTCCACGAACCCAAGCCTCGAAGATCCCAAGCCAAGCTCCAGGATCTCAAGCATCGACGATCTCAAGCCAAGCTCCAGGAACCCAAGCCTCGAAGATCCGAAGCCAAGCTCCAGGAACCCAAGCCTTGAAGATCCCAAGCCAAGCTCCAGCAACACAAGCCTCGAAGATCCCAGGCCAAGCTCCAGGAACCCAAGCCTCGAAGATCCAAAGCCAAGCTCCAGTAACCCAAGCCTCGAAGATCCCCCGCCAAGCTCCGGGAACCCAAGCCTCGAAGATCCCAGGCCAAGCTCCAGGAACCCAAGCATCGAAGATACCAAACCAAGCTCCAGGAACCCAAGCCTCGAAGATCCCAAGCTAAGCTCCAGGTACCCAAACCTTGAAGATCCGAAGCCAAGCTCCAGGAACCCAAGCATTGAAGATCCCAAGCCAAGCTCCAGGATGCCAAGCCTCGAAGATCCCATGCCAAGCTCCACGAACCTAAGGGTCGAAGATCCCAAGCCAAGCTCCAGGATCTCAAGCATCGACGATCTCAAGCCAAGCTCCAGGAACCGAAGCCTCGAAGATCCCAAGCCAAGCTCCAGGAACCCAAGCCTTGAAGATCCCAAGCCAAGCTCCAGGAACCCAAGCCTCGAAGATCCCAGGCCAAGCTCCAGGAACCCAAGCCTCGAAGATCCCAAGCCAAGCTCCAGGATCCCAAGCCAAGCTCCAGGAACCCAAGCCTCGAAGATCCCAAGCCAAGCTCCAGGAACCCAAGCCCCGAAGATCCCCAGCCAAGCTCCAGGAATGCAAGCCTCGAAGATACCAAACCAAGCTCCAGGAACCCAAGCCTCGAAGATCCCAAGCGAAGCTCCAGGAACCCAAACCTCGAAGATCCCAAGCCCAGCTCCAGGATCCCAAGCCAAGCTCCAGGAACCCAAGCCTCGAAGATCGCAGGCCAAGCTCCAGGAACGCAAGCCTCGAAGATCCCAAGCCAAGCTCCAGGAACCCAAGCCCCGAAGATCCCCAGCCAAGCTCCAGGAATGCAAGCCTCGAAGATCCCAAACCAAGCTCCAGGCACCCAAGCCTCGAAGATCCCAAGCGAAGCTCCAGGAACCTAAACCTCGAAGATCCCAAGCCAAGCTCCAGGAACCCAAGCCTGGAAGAACCCAAGCCTCAAAGATCCCAAGCCAAGCTCCAGGAACCCAAGCTTCGAAGATCCCAAGCCAAGCCAAGGTCCTGGAACCCAAGCCTCAAAGATCCCAAGCCAAGCTCCAGGTACCCAAGCCTCGAAGATCTTAAGCTAAGCTCCAGGAACCCAAGCCTCGAAGATCCCAGGCCAAGCTCCAGGAACCCAAGCCTCGAAGATCCCAAGCCAAGCTCCAGGAACCCAAGCCTCGAAGATCCCAAGCTAAGCTCCAGGAACCCAAAACTTGAAGATCCGAAGCCAAGCTCCAGGAACCCAAGCCTGGAAGAACCAAAGCCTCAAAAATCCCAAGCCAAGCTCCAGGAACCCAAGCCTCGAAGATCCCAAGCCGAGCTCCAGAACCTCAAGGTTCGAAGATCCCAGGCCAAGCTCCAGGAACCCAAGCCTCAAAGATCCCAAGCAAAGCTCCAGGAACCCAAGTATCGAAGTTCCCAAGGCAAGCTCCAGGAACCCAAGCCTCGAAGATCCCAAGCCAAGCTCCACGAACCCAAGCCTTCAAGATCCCAAGCCAAGCTCCAGGATGCCAAGCCTCGAAGATCCCATGCCAAGCTCCACGAACCCAAGCCTCGAAGATCCCAAGCCAAGCTCCAGGATCTCAAGCATCGACGATCTCAAGCCAAGCTCCAGGAACCCAAGCCTCGAAGATCCGAAGCCAAGCTCCAGGAACCCAAGCCTTGAAGATCCCAAGCCAAGCTCCAGCAACCCAAGCCTCGAAGATCCCAGGCCAAGCTCCAGGAACCCAAGCCTCGAAGATCCAAAGCCAAGCTCCAGTAACCCAAGCCTCGAAGATCCCCCGCCAAGCTCCGGGAACCCAAGCCTCGAAGATCCCAGGCCAAGCTCCAGGAACCCAAGCATCGAAGATACCAAACCAAGCTCCAGGAACCCAAGCCTCGAAGATCCCAAGCTAAGCTCCAGGTACCCAAACCTTGAAGATCCGAAGCCAAACTCCAGGAACCCAAGCCTGGAAGAACCAAAGCCCCAATAATCCCAAGCCAAGCTCCAGGAACCCAAGCCTCGAAGTTCCCAAGCCAAGCTCCAGAAACTCAAGCTTCGAAGATCCGAGGCCAAACTCCAGGAACCCAAGCCTTGACGGTCCCAAGCCAAGCTCCAGGAACCCAAGCCTCAAAGATCCCAAGCCAAGCTCAAGGAACCCAAGTCTCGAAGATCCCAAGGCAAGCTCCAGGTACCCAAGCCTCGAAGATCCCAAGCCAAGCTCCAGGAACTCAAGCCTCGAAGATCCCAAGCCAAGCTCCAAGAACCCAAGCCTCGAAGATCCCAAGCCAAGCTACACAAACCCAAGCCTCGAAGATCCCAAGCCAAGCTCCATTAACCCAAGCCTCGAATATCCCAAGCCAAGATCCACGAACCCAAGTCTCGAAGATCCCACGGCAAGCTCCAGGTACTCAAGCCTCGAAGATCCCAAGCCAAGCTAAACAAACCCAAGCCTCGAAGATCCCAAGCCAAGCTCCATTAACCCAAGCCTCGAATATCCCAAGCCAAGCTCCACGAACGCAAGCCTCGAAGATCCCAAGCCTAGCTCCAGGATCCCAAGCCTCGGCGATCCCAAGCCAAGCTCCAGGAACCCAAGCCTCGAATATCCCAAGCCAAGCTCCACGAACCCAAGCCTCAAAGATCCCACTCCAAGCTCCAGGATCCCAAGCCTCGAAGATCCCAAGCCAAGCTCCACGAACCCAAGCCTCGAAGATCCCACTCCAAGCTCCAGAATCCCAAGCCTCGAAGATCCCAAGCCAAGCTCCAGGAACCCAAGCATCGAAGATCCCAAGACAAGCTCCAGGAACCCAAGCCTCGAATTTCCAAAGGCAAGCTCCAGGAACCCAAGCCTCGAAGATCCCAAGCCAAGCTCCAGGATCCCAAGCCAAGCTCCAGTAACCCAAGCCTCGAAGATCCCTAGCCAAGCTCCAGGATCTCAAGCCTCGAAGATCCCAAGCCAAGCTCCAGGAACCCAAGCCTTGAAGATCCCAAGCCAAGCTCCAGGAACCCAAGCCTCGAAGATCCCAGGCCAAGCTCCAGGAACCCAAGCCTCAAAGATCCCAAGCCAAGCTCCAGGATCCCAAGCCAAGCTCCAGGAACCCAAGCCTCGAAGATCCCAAGCCAAGGTCCAGGAACCCAAGCCCCGAAGATCCCCAGCCAAGCTCCAGGAACGCAAGCCTCGAAGATCCCAAACCAAGCTCCAGGAACCGAAGCCTGGAAGAACCCAAGCCTCAAAGATCCCAAGCCAAGCTCCAGGAACCCAAGCTTCGAAGATCCCAAGTCAAGCCAAGGTCCTGGAACCCAAGGCTTCATGGTCCCAAGCCAAGCTCCAGGAACCCAAGCCTGGAAGAACCCAAGCCTCAAAGATCCCAAGCCAAGCTCCAGGAACCCAAGCCTCAAAGATCCCAAGCCAAGCTCCAGGAACCCAAGGCTTCATGGTCCCAAGCCAAGCTCCAGGAACCCAAGCCTCAAAGATCCCAAGCCAAGCTCAAGGAACCCAAGTCTCGAAGATCCCAAGGCAACTCCAGGTACCCAAGCCTCGAAGATCCCAAGCCAAGCTCCACGAACCCAAGCCTCGAAGATCCCAAGCCAAGCTCCAGGATCCCAGGCCTCAAAGATCCCAAGCCAAGCTCCAGGTATCAAGGCTTGATGGTCCCAAGCCAAACTCCATGAAACCAAGCCTCAAAGATCCCAAGCCAAGCTCCAGGAATCCAAGTCTCGAAGATCCCAAGGCAAGCTCCAGGTACCCAAGCCTCGAAGATCCCAAGCCAATCTCCAGGAACCCAAGCCTCGAAGATCCCAGGCCAAGCTCCAGGAACCCAAGCCTCGAAGATCCCAAGCCAAGCTCCAGGAACCCAAGCCTCGAAGATCCCAAGCTAAGCTCCAGGAACCCAAACCTTGAAGATCCGAAGCCAAGCTCCAGGAACCCAAGCCTGGAAGAACCAAAGCCTCAAAAATCCCAAGCCAAGCTCCAGGAACCCAAGCCTCGAAGATCCCAAGCCGAGCTCCAGAAACTCAAGGTTCGAAGATCCCAGGCCAAGCTCCAGGAACCCAAGCCTTGACGGTCCCAAGCCAAGCTCCAGGAACCCAAGCCTCCAAGATCCCAAGCAAAGCTCCAGGAACCCAAGTATCGAAGATCCCAAGGCAAGCTCCAGGAACCCAAGCCTCGAAGATCCCAAGCCAAGCTCCACGAACCCAATCCTTCAAGATCCCAAGCCAAGCTCCAGGATGCCAAGCCTCGAAGATCCCATGCCAAGCTCCACGAACCCAAGCCTCGAAGATCCCAAGCCAAGCTCCAGGATCTCAAGCATCGACGATCTCAAGCCAAGCTCCAGGAACCCAAGCCTCGAAGATCCGAAGCCAAGCTCCAGGAACCCAAGCCTTGAAGATCCCAAGCCAAGCTCCAGCAACCCAAGCCTCGAAGATCCCAGGCCAAGCTCCAGGAACCCAAGCCTCGAAGATCCAAAGCCAAGCTCCAGTAACCCAAGCCTCGAAGATCCCCCGCCAAGCTCCGGGAACCCAAGCCTCGAAGATCCCAGGCCAAGCTCCAGGAACCCAAGCATCGAAGATACCAAACCAAGCTCCAGGAACCCAAGCCTCGAAGATCCCAAGCTAAGCTCCAGGTACCCAAACCTTGAAGATCCGAAGCCAAACTCCAGGAACCCAAGCCTGGAAGAAACAAAGCCCCAAAAATCCCAAGCAAAGCTCCAGGAACCCAAGCCTCGAAGATCCCAAACCAAGCTCCAGGCACCCAAGCCTCGAAGATCCCAAGCGAAGCTCCAGGAACCTAAACCTCGAAGATCCCAAGCCAAGCTCCAGGAACCCAAGCCTGGAAGAACCCAAGCCTCAAAGATCCCAAGCCAAGCTCCAGGAACCCAAGCTTCGAAGATCCCAAGCCAAGCCAAGGTCCTGGAACCCAAGCCTCAAAGATCCCAAGCCAAGCTCCAGGAACCCAAGCCTCGAAGATCCCAAGCTAAGCTCCAGGAACCCAAGCCTCGAAGATCCCAGGCCAAGCTCCAGGAACCCAAGCCTCGAAGATCCCAAGCCAAGCTCCAGGAACCCAAGCCTCGAAGATCCCAAGCTAAGCTCCAGGAACCCAAACTTTGAAGATCCGAAGCCAAGCTCCAGGAACCCAAGCCTGGAAGAACCAAAGCCTCAAAAATCCCAAGCCAAGCTCCAGGAACCCAAGCCTCGAAGATCCCAAGCCGAGCTCCAGAAACTCAAGGTTCGAAGATCCCAGGCCAAGCTCCAGGAACCCAAGCCTCAAAGATCCCAAGCAAAGCTCCACGAACCCAAGTATCGAAGATCCCAAGGCAAGCTCCAGGAACCCAAGCCTCGAAGATCCCAAGCCAAGCTCCACGAACCCAAGCCTTCAAGATCCCAAGCCAAGCTCCAGGATGCCAAGCCTCGAAGATCCCATGCCAAGCTCCACGAACCCAAGCCTCGAAGATCCCAAGCCAAGCTCCAGGATCTCAAGCATCGACGATCTCAAGCCAAGCTCCAGGAACCCAAGCCTCGAAGATCCGAAGCCAAGCTCCAGGAACCCAAGCCTTGAAGATCCCAAGCCAAGCTCCAGCAACCCAAGCCTCGAAGATCCCAGGCCAAGCTCCAGGAAACCAAGCCTCGAAGATCCAAAGCCAAGCTCCAGTAACCCAAGCCTCGAAGATCCCCCGCCAAGCTCCGGGAACCCAAGCCTCGAAGATCCCAGGCCAAGCTCCAGGAACCCAAGCATCGAAGATACCAAACCAAGCTCCAGGAACCCAAGCCTCGAAGATCCCAAGCTAAGCTCCAGGTACCCAAACCTTGAAGATCCGAAGCCAAGCTCCAGGAACCCAAGCCTGGAAGAACCAAAGCCCCAAAAATCCCAAGCCAAGCTCCAGGAACCCAAGCCTCGAAGTTCCCAAGCCAAGCTCCAGAAACTCAAGCTTCGAAGATCCGAGGCCAAACTCCAGGAACCCAAGCCTTGACGGTCCCAAGCCAAGCTCCAGGAACCCAAGCCTCAAAGATCCCAAGCCAAGCTCAAGGAACCCAAGTCTCGAAGATCCCAAGGCAAGCTCCAGGTACCCAAGCCTCGAAGATCCCAAGCCAAGCTCCAGGAACTCAAGCCTCGAAGATCCCAAGCCAAGCTCCAAGAACCCAAGCCTCGAAGATCCCAAGCCAAGCTACACAAACCCAAGCCTCGAAGATCCCAAGCCAAGCTCCATTAACCCAAGCCTCGAATATCCCAAGCCAAGATCCACGAACCCAAGTCTCGAAGATCCCAAGGCAAGCTCCAGGTACTCAAGCCTCGAAGATCCCAAGCCAAGCTCCACAAACCCAAGCCTCGAAGATCCCAAGCCAAGCTCCATTAACCTAAGCCTCGAATATCCCAAGCCAAGCTCCACGAACCCAAGCCTCGAAGATCCCAAGCCAAGCTCCAGGATCCCAAGCCTCGACGATCCCAAGCCAAGCTCCAGGAACCCAAGCCTCGAATATCCCAAGCCAAGCTCCACGAACCCAAGCCTCAAAGATCCCACTCCAAGCTCCAGGATCCAAAGCCTCGAATATCCCAAGCCAAGCTCCACGAACCCAAGCCTCAAAGATCCCACTCCAAGCTCCAGGATCCAAAGCCTCGAAGATCCCAAGCCAAGCTCCAGTAACCCAAGCCTCGAAGATCCCTAGCCAAGCTCCAGGAACTCAAGCCTCGAAGATCCCAAGACAAGATCCAGGAACCCAAGCCTTGAAGATCCCAAGCCAAGCTCCAGGAACCCAAGCCTCGAAGATCCCAGGCCAAGCTCCAGGAACCCAAGCCTCAAAGATCCCAAGCCAAGCTCCAGGATCCCAAGCCAAGCTCCAGGAACCCAAGCCTCGAAGATCCCAAGCCAAGCTCCAGGAACCCAAGCCCCGAAGATCCCCAGCCAAGCTCCAGGAACGCAAGCCTCGAAGATCCCAAACCAAGCTCCAGGAACCGAAGCCTGGAAGATCCCAAGCCTCAAAGATCCCAAGCCAAGCTCCAGGAACCCAAGCTTCGAAGATCCCAAGTCAAGCCAAGGTCCTGGAACCCAAGGCTTCATGGTCCCAAGACAAGCTCCAGGAACCCAAGCCTGGAAGAACCCAAGCCTCAAAGATCCCAAGCCAAGCTCCAGGAACCCAAGCCTCAAAGATCCCAAGCCAAGCTCCAGGAACCCAAGGCTTCATGGTCCCAAGCCAAGCTCCAGGAACCCAAGCCTCAAAGATCCCAAGCCAAGCTCAAGGAACCCAAGTCTCGAAGATCCCAAGGCAACTCCAGGTACCCAAGCCTCGAAGATCCCAAGACAAGCTCCACGAACCCAAGCCTCGAAGATCCCAAGCCAAGCTCCAGGATCCCAGGCCTCAAAGATCCCAAGCCAAGCTCCAGGTATCAAGGCTTGATGGTCCCAAGCCAAACTCCATGAAACCAAGCCTCAAAGATCCCAAGCCAAGCTCCAGGAATCCAAGTCTCGAAGATCCCAAGGCAAGCTCCAGGTACCCAAGCCTCGAAGATCCCAAGCCAATCTCCAGGAACCCAAGCCTCGAAGATCCCAGGCCAAGCTCCAGGAACCCAAGCCTCGAAGATCCCAAGCCAAGCTCCAGGAACCCAAGCCTCGAAGATCCCAAGCTAAGCTCCAGGAACCCAAACCTTGAAGATCCGAATCCAAGCTCCAGGAACCCAAGCCTGGAAGAACCAAAGCCTCAAAAATCCCAAGCCAAGCTCCAGGAACCCAAGCCTCGAAGATCCCAAGCCGAGCTCCAGAAACTCAAGGTTCGAAGATCCCAGGCCAAGCTCCAGGAACCCAAGCCTTGACGGTCCCAAGCCAAGCTCCAGGAACCCAAGCCTCAAAGATCCCAAGCAAAGCTCCAGGAACCCAAGTATCGAAGATCCCAAGGCAAGCTCCAGGAACCCAAGCCTCGAAGATCCCATGCCAAGCTCCACGAACCCAAGCCTCGAAGATCCCAAGCCAAGCTCCAGGATCTCAAGCATCGACGATCTCAAGCCAAGCTCCAGGAACCCAAGCCTCGAAGATCCGAAGCCAAGCTCCAGGAACCCAAGCCTTGAAGATCCCAAGCCAAGCTCCAGCAACCCAAGCCTCGAAGATCCCAGGCCAAGCTCCAGGAACCCAAGCCTCGAAGATCCAAAGCCAAGCTCCAGTAACCCAAGCCTCGAAGATCCCCCGCCAAGCTCCGGGAACCCAAGCCTCGAAGATCCCAGGCCAAGCTCCAGGAACCCAAGCATCGAAGATACCAATCCAAGCTCCAGGAACCCAAGCCTCGAAGATCCCAAGCTAAGCTCCAGGTACCCAAACCTTGAAGATCCGAAGCCAAGCTCCAGGAACCCAAGCCTGGAAGAACCAAAGCCCCAAAAATCCCAAGCAAAGCTCCAGGAACCCAAGCCTCGAAGTTCCCAAGCCAAGCTCCAGAAACTCAAGCTTCGAAGATCCGAGGCCAAACTCCAGGAACCCAAGCCTTGACGGTCCCAAGCCAAGCTCCAGGAACCCAAGCCTCAAAGATCCCAAGCCAAGCTCAAGGAACCCAAGTCTCGAAGATCCCAAGGCAAGCTCCAGGTACCCAAGCCTCGAAGATCCCAAGCCAAGCTCCAGGAACTCAAGCCTCGAAGATCCCAAGCCAAGCTCCAAGAACCCAAGCCTCGAAGATCCCAAGCCAAGCTCCACAAACCCAAGCCTCGAAGATCCCAAGCCAAGCTCCATTAACCCAAGCCTCGAATATCCCAAGCCAAGATCCACGAACCCAAGTCTCGAAGATCCCAAGGCAAGCTCCAGGTACTCAAGCCTCGAAGATCCCAAGCCAAGCTCCACAAACCCAAGCCTCGAAGATCCCAAGCCAAGCTCCATTAACCCAAGCCTCGAATATCCCAAGCCAAGCTCCACGAACCCAAGCCTCGAAGATCCCAAGCCAAGCTCCAGGATCCCAAGCCTCGACGATCCCAAGCCAAGCTCCAGGATCCCAAGCCTCGAAGATCCCAAGCCAAGCTCCACGAACCCAAGCCTCGAAGATCCCACTCCAAGCTCCAGAATCCCAAGCCTCGAAGATCCCAAGCCAAGCTCCAGGAACCCAAGTATCGAAGATCCGAAGACAAGCTCCAGGAACCCAAGCCTCGAATTTCCAAAGGCAAGCTCCAGGAACCCAAGCCTCGAAGATCCCAAGCCAAGCTCCAGGAACCCAAACCTTGTAGATCCCAAGCCAAGCTCCAGGAAACCAAGGCTAGAAGAACCCAAGCCTCAAAGATCCCAAGCCAAGCTCCAGGACCTCAAGCCTCAAAGATCCCAAGCCAAGCTCCAGGAACCGATGCCTTGACGGTCCCAAGCAAAGCTCCAGGAACCCAAGTCTCAAAGATCCCAAGCCAAGCTCCAGGTACTCAAGCCTCGAAGAACCCAAGCCAAGCTCCAAGAACCCAAGCCTCGAAGATCCCAAGCCAAGCTCCACAAATCCAAGCTTCGAAGATCCCAAGCCAAGCTCCAGGAACCCAAGCCTCGAAGATCCCAAGCCAAGCTCCACGAATCCAAGCCTCGAAGATCCCAAGCCAAGCTCCGGGAACCCAAGCCTCGAAGATCCCAGGCGAAGCTGCAGGAACACAATCATCGAAGATACCAAGCCAAGCTCCAGGAACCCAAGCCTCGAAGATCCCAAGCTAAGCTACAGGTACCCATACCTTGACGATCCGAAGCCAAGCTCCAGGAACCCAAGCCTGGAAGAACCAAAGCCCCAAAAATCCCAAGCCAAGCTCCAGGAACCCAAGCCTCGAAGATCCCAAGCCAAGCTCCAGAAACTCAAGCTTCGAAGATCCGAGGCCAAGCTCCAGGAACCCAAGCCTTGACGGTCCCAAGCCAAGCTCCAGGATGCCAAGCCTCAAAGATCCCAAGCCAAGCTCCAGGAACCCAAGTATCGAAGATCACAAGGCAAGCTCCAGGAACCCAAGCCTCGAAGATCCCAAGCCAAGCTCCACGAACCCAAGCCTTGAAGATCCCAAGCCAAACTGCAGGATGCCAAGCCTCGAAGATCCGATGCCAAGCTCCACGAACCTAAGCCTCGAAGATCCCAAGCCAAGCTCCAGGTTCTCAAGCATCGACGATCTCAAGCCAAGCTCCAGGAACCCAAGCCTCGGAGATCCCAAGCCAAGCTCCAGGATCCCAAGCCTTGAAGATCCCAAGCCAAGCTCCAGGAACCCAAGCCTCGAAGATCCCAGGCCAAGCTCCAGGAAGCCAAGCCTCAAAGATCCCAAGCCAAGCTCCAGGATCCCAAGCCAAGCTCCAGGAACCCAAGCCTCGAAGATCCCAAGCCAAGCTCCAGGAACCCAAGCCCTGAAGATCCCCAGCCAAGCTCCAGGAACGCAAGCCTCGAAGATCCCAAACCAAGCTCCAGGAACCCAAGCCTCGAAGATCCCATGCGAAGCTCCAGGAACCCAAACCTCGAAGATCCCAAGCCAAGCTCCAGGATCCCAAGCCAAGTTCCAGTAACCCAAGCCTCGAAGATCCCATGCCAAGCTCCAGGAACCCAAGCCTCGAAGATCCCCAGCCAAGCTCCAGGAACGCAAGCCTCGAAGATCCCAAACCAAGCTCCAGGAACCCAAGCCTCGAAGATCCCAAGCGAAGTTCCAGGAACCCAAACCTTGAAGATCCCAAGCCAAGCCCCAGGAACCCAAGCCTGGAAGAACCCAAGCCTCAAAGATCCCAAGCCAAGCTCCAGGAACCCAAGCCTCAAAGATCCCAAGCCAAGCTCCAGGAACCCAAGCCTCAAAGATCCCAAGCCAAGCTCCAGGAACCCAAGCCCAGACGGTCCCAAGCCAAGCTCCAGGAACCCAAGTCTCAAAGATCCCAAGCCAAGCTCCAGGCACTCAAGCCTTGAAGATCCCAAGCCAAGCTCCAAGAACCCAAGCCTCGAAGATCCCAAGCCAAGCTCCACAAACCCACGCCTCGAAGATCCCAAGCCAAGCTCCAGGAACCCAAGCCTCGAAGATCCCAAGCCAAGCTCCAGGAACCCAGGCCTCGAAGATCCCAAGCCAAGCTCCAGGAACCCAAATCTCGAAGATCTCAGGCCAAGCCCCAGGAACCCAAGCCTCGAAGATCCCAAGCCAAGCTCCAGGAACCCAAGCCTCGAGGATCCCAAGCTAAGCTGCAGGAACGCAAGCCTCGAAGATCCCAAGCCAAGCTCCAGGATCCCAAGCCAAGCTCCAGGAACCCAAGCCTCGAAGAACCCAAGCCAAGCTCCAGAAACTCAAGCTTCGAAGATCCTAGGCCAAGCTCCAGGAACCCAAGCCTTGACGGTCCCAAGCCAAGCTCCGGGATCCCAAGCCTCAAAGATCCCAAGCCAAGCTCCAGGAACCCAAGCCTCGAAGATCCCAAGCCAAGCTCCACGAACCCAAGCATTGAAGATCCCAAGCCAAGCTCCAGGATGCCAAGCCTCGAAGATCCCATGCCAAGCTCCACGAACCTAAGGGTCGAAGATCCCAAGCCAAGCTCCAGGATCTCAAGCATCGACGATCTCAAGCCAAGCTCCAGGAACCGAAGCCTCGAAGATCCCAAGCCAAGGTCCAGGAACCCAAGCCTTGAAGATCCCAAGCCAAGCTCCAGGAACCCAAGCCTCGAAGATCCCAGGCCAAGCTCCAGGAACCCAAGCCTCGAAGATCCCAAGCCAAGCTCCAGGATCCCAAGCCAAGCTCCAGGAACCCAAGCCCCGAAGGTCCCAAGCCAAGCTCCAGGAACCCAAGCCCCGAAGATCCCCAGCCAAGCTCCAGGAATGCAAGCCTCGAAGATACCAAACCAAGCTCCAGGAACCCAAGCCTCGAAGATCCCAAGCGAAGCTCCAGGAACCCAAACCTCGAAGATCCCAAGCCCAGCTCCAGGATCCCAAACCAAGCTCCAGGAACCCAAGCCTCGAAGATCGCAGGCCAAGCTCCAGGAACCCAAGCCCCGAAGATCCCCAGCCAAGCTCCAGGAATGCAAGCCTCGAAGATCCCAAACCAAGCTCCAGGCACCCAAGCCTCGAACATCCCAAGCGAAGCTCCAGGAACCTAAACCTCAAAGATCCCAAGCCAAGCTCCAGGAACCCAAGCTTCGAAGATCCCAAGCCAAGCCAAGGTCCCGGAACCCAAGCCTCAAAGATCCCAAGCCAAGCTCCAGGAATGCAAGCCTCGAAGATACCAAACCAAGCTCCAGGAACCCAAGCCTCGAAGATCCCAAGCTAAGCTCCAGGAACCCAAGCCTCGAAGATCCCAGGCCAAGCTCCAGGAACCCAAGCCTCGAAGATCCCAAGCCAAGCTCCAGGAACCCAAGCCTCGAAGATCCCAAGCTAAGCTCCAGGAACACAAACCTTGAAGATCCGTAGCCAAGCTCCAGGAACCCAAGCCTGGAAGATCCCAAGCGAAGCTCCAGGAACCTAAACCTCGAAGATCCCAAGCCAAGCTCCAGGAACCCAAGCCTGGAAGAACCCAAGCCTCAAAGATCCCAAGCCAAGCTCCAGGAACCCAAGCTTCGAAGATCCCAAGCCAAGCCAAGGTCCCGGAACCCAAGCCTCAAAGATCCCAAGCCAAGCTCCAGGAACCCAAGCCTCGAAGATCCCAAGCTAAGCTCCAGGAACCCAAGCCTCGAAGATCCCAAGCCAAGCTCCAGGAACCCAAGCCTCAAAGATCCCAAGCAAAGCTCCAGGAACCCAAGTATCGAAGATCCCAAGGCAAGCTCCAGGAAACCAAGCCTCGAAGATCCCACGCCAAGCTCCACGAACCCAAGCCTTCAAGATCCCAAGCCAAGCTCCAGGATTCCAAGCCTCGAAGATCCCATACCAAGCTCCACGAACCCAAGCCTCGAAGATCCCAAGCCAAGCTCCAGGATCTCAAGCATCGACGATCTCAAGCCAAGCTCCAGGAACCCAAGCCTCGAAGATGCGAAGCCAAGCTCCAGGAACCCAAGCCTTGAAGATCCCAAGCCAAGCTCCAGCAACCCAAGCCTCGAAGATCCCAGGCCAAGCTCCAGGAACCCAAGCCTCGAAGATCCAAAGCCAAGCTCCAGTAACCCAAGCCTCGAAGATCCCCCGCCAAGCTCCGGGAACCTAAGCCTCGAAGATCCCAGGCCAAGCTCCAGGAACCCAAGCATCGAAGATACCAAACCAAGCTCCAGGAACCCAAGCCTCGAAGATCCCAAGCTAAGCTCCAGGTACCCAAACCTTGAAGATCCGAAGCCAAGCTCCAGGAACCCAAGCCTGGAAGAACCAAAGCCCCGAAAATCCCAAGCCAAGCTCCAGGAACCCAAGCCTCGAAGTTCCCAAGCCAAGCTCCAGAAACTCAAGCTTCGAAGATCCGAGGCCAAACTCCAGGAACCCAAGCCTTGACGGTCCCAAGCCAAGCTCCAGGAACCCAAGCCTCGAAGATCCCAAGCCAAGCTCCAGGAACTCAAGCCTCGAAGATCCCAAGCCAAGCTCCACAAACCCAAGCCTCGAAGATCCCAAGCCAAGCTCCATTAACCCAAGCCTCGAATATCCCAAGCCAAGATCCACGAACCCAAGTCTCGAAGATCCCAAGGCAAGCTCCAGGTACTCAAGCCTCGAAGATCCCAAGCCAAGCTCCACAAACCCAAGCCTCGAAGATCCCAAGCCAAGCTCCATTAACCCAAGCCTCGAATATCCCAAGCCAAGCTCCACGAACCCAAGCCTCGAAGATCCCAAGCCAAGCTCCAGGATCCCAAGCCTCGACGATCCCAAGCCAAGCTCCAGGAACCCAAGCCTCGAATATCCCAAGCCAAGCTCCACGAACCCAAGCCTCAAAGATCCCACTCCAAGCTCCAGGATCCCAAGCCTCGAAGATCCCAAGCCAAGCTCCACGAACCCAAGCCTCGAAGATCCCACTCCAAGCTCCAGAATCCCAAGCCTCGAAGATCCCAGGCCAAGCTGCAGGAACACAATCATCGAAGATACCAAGCCAAGCTCCAGGAACCCAAGCCTCGAAGATCCCAAGCTAAGCTCCAGGTACCCATACCTTGAAGATCCGAAGCCAAGCTCCAGGAACCCAAGCCTGGAATAACCAAAGCCCCAAAAATCCCAAGCCAAGCTCCAGGAACCCAAGCCTCGAAGATCCCAAGCCAAGCTCCAGAAACTCAAGCTTCGAAGATCCGAGGCCAAGCTCCAGGAACCCAAGCCTTGACGGTCCCAAGCCAAGCTCCAGGATCCCAAGCCTCAAAGATCCCAAGCCAAGCTCCTGGAACCCAAGTATCGAAGATCACAAGGCAAGCTCCAGGAACCCAAGCCTCGAAGATCCCAAGCCAAGCTCCACGAACCCAAGCCTTGAAGATCCCAAGGCAAGCTGCAGGATGCCAAGCCTCGAAGATCCCATGCCAAGCTCCACGAACCTAAGCCTCGAAGATCCCAAGCCAAGCTCCAGGTTCTCAAGCATCGACGATCTCAAGCCAAGCTCCAGGAACCCAAGCCTCGGAGATCCCAAGCCAAGCTCCAGGATCCCAAGCCTTGAAGATCCCAAGCCAAGGTCCAGGAACCCAAGCCTCGAAGATCCCAGGCCAAGCTCCAGGAAGCCAAGCCTCAAAGATCCCAAGCCAAGCTCCAGGATCCCAAGCCAAGCTCCAGGAACCCAAACCTCGAAGATCCCAAGTCAAGCTCCAGGAACCCAAGCCCCGAAGATCCCCAGCCAAGCTCCAGGAACGCAAGCCTCGAAGATCCCAAACCAAGCTCCAGGAACCCAAGCCTCGAAGATCCCATGCGAAGCTCCAGGAACCCAAACCTCGAAGATCCCAAGCCAAGCTCCAGGATCCCAAGCCAAGTTCCAGTAACCCAAGCCTCGAAGATCCCATGCCAAGCTCCAGGAACCCAAGCCTCGAAGATCCCCAGCCAAGCTCCAGGAACGCAAGCCTCGAAGATCCCAAACCAAGCTCCAGGAATCCAAGCCTCGAAGATCCCAAGCGAAGTTCCAGGAACCCAAACCTTGAAGATCCCAAGCCAAGCTCCAGGAACCCAAGCCTGGAAGAACCCAAGCCTCAAAGATCCCAAGCCAAGCTCCAGGAACCCAAGCCTCAAAGATCCCAAGCCAAGCTCCAGGAACCCAAGCCCTGACGGTCCCAAGCCAAGCTCCAGGAACCCAAGTCTCAAAGATCCCAAGCCAAGCTCCAGGCACTCAAGCCTTGAAGATCCCAAGCCAAGCTCCAAGAACCCAAGCCTCGAAGATCCCAAGCCAAGCTCCACAAACCCACGCCTCGAAGATCCCAAGCCAAGCTCCAGGAACCCAAGCCTCGAAGATCCCAAGCCAAGCTCCAGGAACCCAAGCCTCGAAGATCCCAAGCCAAGCTCCAGGAACCCAAATCTCGAAGATCTCAGGCCAAGCCCCAGGAACCCAAGCCTCGAAGATCCCAAGCCAAGCTCCAGGAACCCAAGCCTCGAAGATCCCAAGCTAAGCTCCAGGAACGCAAGCCTCGAAGATCCCAAGCCAAGCTCCAGGATCCCAAGCCAAGCTCCAGGAACCCAAGCCTCGAAGAACCCAAGCCAAGCTCCAGAAACTCAAGCTTCGAAGATCCTAGGCCAAGCTCCAGGAACCCAAGCCTTGACGGTCCCAAGCCAAGCTCCGGGATCCCAAGCCTCAAAGATCCCAAGCCAAGCTCCAGGAACCCAAGTATCGAAGATCCCAAGGCAAGCTCCAGGAACCCAAGCCTCGAAGATCCCAAGCCAAGCTCCACGAACCCAAGCATTGAAGATCCCAAGCCAAGCTCCAGGATGCCAAGCCTCGAAGATCCCATGCCAAGCTCCACGAACCTAAGGGTCGAAGATCCCAAGCCAAGCTCCAGTATCTCAAGCATCGACGATCTCAAGCCAAGCTCCAGGAACCGAAGCCTCGAAGATCCCAAGCCAAGCTCCAGGAACCCAAGCCTTGAAGATCCCAAGCCAAGCTCCAGGAACCCAAGCCTCGAAGATCCCAGGCCAAGCTCCAGGAACCCAAGCCTCGAAGATCCCAAGCCAAGCTCCAGGAACCCAAGCCAAGCTCCAGGAACCCAAGCCTCGAAGATCCCAAGCCAAGCTCCAGGAACCCAAGCCCCGAAGATCCCCAGCCAAGCTCCAGGAACGCAAGCCTCGAAGATACCAAACCAAGCTCCAGGAACCCAAGCCTCGAAGATCCCAAGCGAAGCTCCAGGAACCCAAACCTCGAAGATCCCAAGCCCAGCTCCAGGATCCCAAGCCAAGCTCCAGGAACCCAAGCCTCGAAGATCGCAGGCCAAGCTCCAGGAACCCAAGCCTCGAAGATCCCAAGCCAAGCTCCAGGAACCCAAGCCCCGAAGATCCCCAGCCAAGCTCCAGGAATGCAAGCCTCGAAGATCCCAAACCAAGCTCCAGGCACCCAAGCCTCGAAGATCCCAAGCGAAGCTCCAGGAACCTAAACCTCGAAGATCCCAAGCCAAGCTCCAGGAACCCATGCCTGAAAGAACCCAAGCCTCAAAGATCCCAAGCCAAGCTCCAGGAACCCAAGCTTCGAAGATCCCAAGCCAAGCCAAGGTCCTGGAACACAAGCCTCAAAGATCCCAAGCCAAGCTCCAGGAACCCAAGCCTCGAAGATCCCAAGGCAAGCTCCAGAAACTCAAGCTTCGAAGATCCCAGGCCAAGCTCCAGGAACCCAAGCCTTGACAGTCCCAAGCCAAGCTCCAGGATCCCAAGCCTCAAAGATCCCAAGCCAAGCTCCAGGAACCCATGTATCGAAGATCCCAAGGCAAGGTCCAGGTACCCAAGCCTCGAATATCCCAAGCCAAGCTCCATGAACCGAAGCCTCGAAGATAGCAAGCCAAGCTCCAGGATCCCAAGCCTCCAAGATCCCAAGCCAAGCTCCAGGAACTCAAGCCTCAAAGATCCCAAGCCAAGCTCCAGGAACCCAAGTCTCGAAGATCCCAACCCAAGCTCCAGGAACACAAGAGTCGAAGATCCCAAGCCAAGCACCAGGAACCCAAGCCTTGACGGTTCCCAGCCAAGCTCCAGGAACCCAAGCCTCGAAGATCCCAAGCCAAGCTCCAAGAACCCAAGCCTCGAAGATCCCAAGCCAAGTTCCACAAACCCACGCCTCGAAGATCCCAAGCCAATCTCCAGGAACCCAAGCCTCGAAGATCCCAGGCCAAGCTCCAGGAACCCAAGCCTAGAAGATCCCAAGCCAAGCTCCAGGAACCCAAGCCTCGAAGATCCCAAGCTAAGCTCCAGGAACCCAAACCTTGAAGATCCGAAGCCAAGCTCCTGGAACCCAAGCCTGGAAGAACCAAAGCCTCAAAAATCCCAAGCCAAGCTCCAGGAACCCAAGCCTCGAAGATCCCAAGCCAAGCTCCAGAAACTCAAGCTTCGAAGATCCCAGGCCAAGCTTCAGGAACCCAAGCCTTGACGGTCCCAAGCCAAGGTCCAGGAACCCAAGCCTCAAAGATCCCAAGCAAAGCTCCAGGAACCCAAGTATCGAAGATCCCAAGGCAAGCTCCAGGATGCCAAGCCTCGAAGATCCCAAGCCAAGCTCCAGGAACTCAAGCCTCGAAGATCCCAAGCCAAGCTCCAAGAACCCAAGCCTCGAAGATCCCAAGCCAAGCTCCACAAACCCAAGCCTCGAAGATCCCAAGCCAAGCTCCATTAACCCAAGCCTCGAATATCCCAAGCCAAGATCCACGAACCCAAGTCTCGAAGATCCCAAGGCAAGCTCCAGGTACTCAAGCCTCGAAGATCCCAAGCCAAGCTCCACAAACCCAAGCCTCGAAGATCCCAAGCCAAGCTCCATTAACCCAAGCCTCGAATATCCCAAGCCAAGCTCCACGAACCCAAGCCTCGAAGATCCCAAGCCAAGCTCCAGGATCCCAAGCCTCGACGATCCCAAGCCAAGCTCCAGGAACCCAAGCCTCGAATATCCCAAGCCAAGCTCCACGAACCCAAGCCTCAAAGATCCCACTCCAAGCTCCAGGATCCCAAGCCTCGAAGATCCCAAGCCAAGCTCCACGAACCCAAGCCTCGAAGATCCCACTCCAAGCTCCAGAATCCCAAGCCTCGAAGATCCCAGGCCAAGCTGCAGGAACACAATCATCGAAGATACCAAGCCAAGCTCCAGGAACCCAAGCCTCGAAGATCCCAAGCTAAGCTCCAGGTACCCATACCTTGAAGATCCGAAGCCAAGCTCCAGGAACCCAAGCCTGGAATAACCAAAGCCCCAAAAATCCCAAGCCAAGCTCCAGGAACCCAAGCCTCGAAGATCCCAAGCCAAGCTCCAGAAACTCAAGCTTCGAAGATCCGAGGCCAAGCTCCAGGAACCCAAGCCTTGACGGTCCCAAGCCAAGCTCCAGGATCCCAAGCCTCAAAGATCCCAAGCCAAGCTCCTGGAACCCAAGTATCGAAGATCACAAGGCAAGCTCCAGGAACCCAAGCCTCGAAGATCCCAAGCCAAGCTCCACGAACCCAAGCCTTGAAGATCCCAAGGCAAGCTGCAGGATGCCAAGCCTCGAAGATCCCATGCCAAGCTCCACGAACCTAAGCCTCGAAGATCCCAAGCCAAGCTCCAGGTTCTCAAGCATCGACGATCTCAAGCCAAGCTCCAGGAACCCAAGCCTCGGAGATCCCAAGCCAAGCTCCAGGATCCCAAGCCTTGAAGATCCCAAGCCAAGGTCCAGGAACCCAAGCCTCGAAGATCCCAGGCCAAGCTCCAGGAAGCCAAGCCTCAAAGATCCCAAGCCAAGCTCCAGGATCCCAAGCCAAGCTCCAGGAACCCAAACCTCGAAGATCCCAAGTCAAGCTCCAGGAACCCAAGCCCCGAAGATCCCCAGCCAAGCTCCAGGAACGCAAGCCTCGAAGATCCCAAACCAAGCTCCAGGAACCCAAGCCTCGAAGATCCCATGCGAAGCTCCAGGAACCCAAACCTCGAAGATCCCAAGCCAAGCTCCAGGATCCCAAGCCAAGTTCCAGTAACCCAAGCCTCGAAGATCCCATGCCAAGCTCCAGGAACCCAAGCCTCGAAGATCCCCAGCCAAGCTCCAGGAACGCAAGCCTCGAAGATCCCAAACCAAGCTCCAGGAATCCAAGCCTCGAAGATCCCAAGCGAAGTTCCAGGAACCCAAACCTTGAAGATCCCAAGCCAAGCTCCAGGAACCCAAGCCTGGAAGAACCCAAGCCTCAAAGATCCCAAGCCAAGCTCCAGGAACCCAAGCCTCAAAGATCCCAAGCCAAGCTCCAGGAACCCAAGCCCTGACGGTCCCAAGCCAAGCTCCAGGAACCCAAGTCTCAAAGATCCCAAGCCAAGCTCCAGGCACTCAAGCCTTGAAGATCCCAAGCCAAGCTCCAAGAACCCAAGCCTCGAAGATCCCAAGCCAAGCTCCACAAACCCACGCCTCGAAGATCCCAAGCCAAGCTCCAGGAACCCAAGCCTCGAAGATCCCAAGCCAAGCTCCAGGAACCCAAGCCTCGAAGATCCCAAGCCAAGCTCCAGGAACCCAAATCTCGAAGATCTCAGGCCAAGCCCCAGGAACCCAAGCCTCGAAGATCCCAAGCCAAGCTCCAGGAACCCAAGCCTCGAAGATCCCAAGCTAAGCTCCAGGAACGCAAGCCTCGAAGATCCCAAGCCAAGCTCCAGGATCCCAAGCCAAGCTCCAGGAACCCAAGCCTCGAAGAACCCAAGCCAAGCTCCAGAAACTCAAGCTTCGAAGATCCTAGGCCAAGCTCCAGGAACCCAAGCCTTGACGGTCCCAAGCCAAGCTCCGGGATCCCAAGCCTCAAAGATCCCAAGCCAAGCTCCAGGAACCCAAGTATCGAAGATCCCAAGGCAAGCTCCAGGAACCCAAGCCTCGAAGATCCCAAGCCAAGCTCCACGAACCCAAGCATTGAAGATCCCAAGCCAAGCTCCAGGATGCCAAGCCTCGAAGATCCCATGCCAAGCTCCACGAACCTAAGGGTCGAAGATCCCAAGCCAAGCTCCAGTATCTCAAGCATCGACGATCTCAAGCCAAGCTCCAGGAACCGAAGCCTCGAAGATCCCAAGCCAAGCTCCAGGAACCCAAGCCTTGAAGATCCCAAGCCAAGCTCCAGGAACCCAAGCCTCGAAGATCCCAGGCCAAGCTCCAGGAACCCAAGCCTCGAAGATCCCAAGCCAAGCTCCAGGAACCCAAGCCAAGCTCCAGGAACCCAAGCCTCGAAGATCCCAAGCCAAGCTCCAGGAACCCAAGCCCCGAAGATCCCCAGCCAAGCTCCAGGAACGCAAGCCTCGAAGATACCAAACCAAGCTCCAGGAACCCAAGCCTCGAAGATCCCAAGCGAAGCTCCAGGAACCCAAACCTCGAAGATCCCAAGCCCAGCTCCAGGATCCCAAGCCAAGCTCCAGGAACCCAAGCCTCGAAGATCGCAGGCCAAGCTCCAGGAACCCAAGCCTCGAAGATCCCAAGCCAAGCTCCAGGAACCCAAGCCCCGAAGATCCCCAGCCAAGCTCCAGGAATGCAAGCCTCGAAGATCCCAAACCAAGCTCCAGGCACCCAAGCCTCGAAGATCCCAAGCGAAGCTCCAGGAACCTAAACCTCGAAGATCCCAAGCCAAGCTCCAGGAACCCATGCCTGAAAGAACCCAAGCCTCAAAGATCCCAAGCCAAGCTCCAGGAACCCAAGCTTCGAAGATCCCAAGCCAAGCCAAGGTCCTGGAACACAAGCCTCAAAGATCCCAAGCCAAGCTCCAGGAACCCAAGCCTCGAAGATCCCAAGGCAAGCTCCAGAAACTCAAGCTTCGAAGATCCCAGGCCAAGCTCCAGGAACCCAAGCCTTGACAGTCCCAAGCCAAGCTCCAGGATCCCAAGCCTCAAAGATCCCAAGCCAAGCTCCAGGAACCCATGTATCGAAGATCCCAAGGCAAGGTCCAGGTACCCAAGCCTCGAATATCCCAAGCCAAGCTCCATGAACCGAAGCCTCGAAGATAGCAAGCCAAGCTCCAGGATCCCAAGCCTCCAAGATCCCAAGCCAAGCTCCAGGAACTCAAGCCTCAAAGATCCAAGCCAAGCTCCAGGAACCCAAGTCTCGAAGATCCCAACCCAAGCTCCAGGAACACAAGACTCGAAGATCCCAAGCCAAGCACCAGGAACCCAAGCCTTGACGGTTCCCAGCCAAGCTCCAGGAACCCAAGCCTCGAAGATCCCAAGCCAAGCTCCAAGAACCCAAGCCTCGAAGATCCCAAGCCAAGTTCCACAAACCCACGCCTCGAAGATCCCAAGCCAATCTCCAGGAACCCAAGCCTCGAAGATCCCAGGCCAAGCTCCAGGAACCCAAGCCTAGAAGATCCCAAGCCAAGCTCCAGGAACCCAAGCCTCGAAGATCCCAAGCTAAGCTCCAGGAACCCAAACCTTGAAGATCCGAAGCCAAGCTCCTGGAACCCAAGCCTGGAAGAACCAAAGCCTCAAAAATCCCAAGCCAAGCTCCAGGAACCCAAGCCTCGAAGATCCCAAGCCAAGCTCCAGAAACTCAAGCTTCGAAGATCCCAGGCCAAGCTTCAGGAACCCAAGCCTTGACGGTCCCAAGCCAAGGTCCAGGAACCCAAGCCTCAAAGATCCCAAGCAAAGCTCCAGGAACCCAAGTATCGAAGATCCCAAGGCAAGCTCCAGGATGCCAAGCCTCGAAGGTCCCATGCCAAGCTCCACGAACCCAAGCCTCGAAGATCCCAAGCCAAGCTCCAGGATCTCAAGCATCGACGATCTCAAGCCAAGCTCCAGGAACCCAAGCCTCGAAGATCCCAAGCCAAGCTCCAGGAACCCAAGCCTTGAAGATCCCAAGCCAAGCTCCAGGAACCCAAGCCTCGAAGATCCTAGGCCAAGCTCCAGGAACCCAAGCCTCGAAGATCGCAAGCCAAGCTCCAGGATCCCAAGCCAAGCTCCAGGAACCCAAGCCTTGAAGATCCCAAGCCAAGCTCCAGGAACCCAAGCCTAGAAGATCCCCAGCCAAGCTCCAGGAACGCAATCCTCGAAGATCCCAAACCAAGCTCTAGGAACCCAAGCCTCGAAGATCCCAAGCGAAGCTCCAGGAACCCAAACCTCGAAGATCCCAAGCCAAGCTCCAGTTACGTAAGCCTCGAAGATCCCAAGCCAAGGTCCAGGAACCCAAGCCTCGAAGATACCCAGCCAAGCTCCAGGAACGCAAGCCTCGAAGATCTCAAACCAAGCTCCAGGAACCCAAGCCTCGAAGATCCCAAGCGAAGTTCCAGGAACCCAAACCTTGAAGATCCCAAGCCAAGCTCCAGGAACCCAAGCCTGGAAGAACCCAAGCCTCAAAGATCCCAAGCCAAGCTCCAGGAACCCAAGCTTCGAAGATCCCAAGCCAAGCCAAGGTCCTGGAACCCAAGCCTCGAAGATCCCAAGCCAAGCTCCAGGAACCCAAGGCTTCATGGTCCCAAGCCAAGCTCCAGGAACCCAAGCGTCAAAGATCCCAAGCCAAGCTCAAGGAACCCAAGTCTCGAAGATCCCAAGGCAAGCTCCAGGTACCCAAGCCTCGAAGATCCCAAGCCAAGCTCCACGAACCCAAGCCTCGAAGATCCCAAGCCAAGCTCCAGGATCCCAAGTCTCGAAGATCCCAAGCCAAGCTCCAGGAACACAAGACTCGAAGATCCCAAGCCAAGCACCAGGAACCCAAGCCTTGACGGTTCCCAGCCAAGCTCCAGGAACCCAAGCCTCGAAGATCCCAAGCCAAGCTCCAAGAACCCAAGCCTCGAAGATCCCAAGCCAAGTTCCACAAACCCACGCCTCGAAGATCCCAAGCCAATCTCCAGGAACCCAAGCCTCGAAGATCCCAGGCCAAGCTCCAGGAACCCAAGCCTAGAAGATCCCAAGCCAAGCTCCAGGAACCCAAGCCTCGAAGATCCCAAGCTAAGCTCCAGGAACCCAAACCTTGAAGATCCGAAGCCAAGCTCCTGGAACCCAAGCCTGGAAGAACCAAAGCCTCAAAAATCCCAAGCCAAGCTCCAGGAACCCAAGCCTCGAAGATCCCAAGCCAAGCTCCAGAAACTCAAGCTTCGAAGATCCCAGGCCAAGCTTCAGGAACCCAAGCCTTGACGGTCCCAAGCCAAGGTCCAGGAACCCAAGCCTCAAAGATCCCAAGCAAAGCTCCAGGAACCCAAGTATCGAAGATCCCAAGGCAAGCTCCAGGATGCCAAGCCTCGAAGGTCCCATGCCAAGCTCCACGAACCCAAGCCTCGAAGATCCCAAGCCAAGCTCCAGGATCTCAAGCATCGACGATCTCAAGCCAAGCTCCAGGAACCCAAGCCTCGAAGATCCCAAGCCAAGCTCCAGGAACCCAAGCCTTGAAGATCCCAAGCCAAGCTCCAGGAACCCAAGCCTCGAAGATCCTAGGCCAAGCTCCAGGAACCCAAGCCTCGAAGATCGCAAGCCAAGCTCCAGGATCCCAAGCCAAGCTCCAGGAACCCAAGCCTTGAAGATCCCAAGCCAAGCTCCAGGAACCCAAGCCTAGAAGATCCCCAGCCAAGCTCCAGGAACGCAATCCTCGAAGATCCCAAACCAAGCTCTAGGAACCCAAGCCTCGAAGATCCCAAGCGAAGCTCCAGGAACCCAAACCTCGAAGATCCCAAGCCAAGCTCCAGTTACGTAAGCCTCGAAGATCCCAAGCCAAGGTCCAGGAACCCAAGCCTCGAAGATCCCCAGCCAAGCTCCAGGAACGCAAGCCTCGAAGATCTCAAACCAAGCTCCAGGAACCCAAGCCTCGAAGATCCCAAGCGAAGTTCCAGGAACCCAAACCTTGAAGATCCCAAGCCAAGCTCCAGGAACCCAAGCCTGGAAGAACCCAAGCCTCAAAGATCCCAAGCCAAGCTCCAGGAACCCAAGCTTCGAAGATCCCAAGCCAAGCCAAGGTCCTGGAACCCAAGCCTCGAAGATCCCAAGCCAAGCTCCAGGAACCCAAGGCTTCATGGTCCCAAGCCAAGCTCCAGGAACCCAAGCGTCAAAGATCCCAAGCCAAGCTCAAGGAACCCAAGTCTCGAAGATCCCAAGGCAAGCTCCAGGTACCCAAGCCTCGAAGATCCCAAGCCAAGCTCCACGAACCCAAGCCTCGAAGATCCCAAGCCAAGCTCCAGGATCCCAAGCCTCAAAGATCCCAAGCCAAGATCCAGGAACCAAGGCTTGATGGTCCCAAGCCAAGCTCAAGGAACCCAAGCCTCGAAGATCCCAAGCTAAGCTCCAGGAACGCAAGCCACGAAAATCCCAAGCCAAGCTCCAGGATCCCAAGCCAAGCTCCAGGAACCCAAGCCTCGAAGAACCCAAGCCAAGCTCCAGAAACTCAAGCTTCGAAGATCCCAAGCCAAGCTCCACGAACCCAAGCCTTGAAGATCCCAAGCCAAGCTCTTGGATGCCAAGCCTCGAAGATCCCATACCAAGCTCCACGAACTTAAGGGTCGAAGATCCCAAGCCAAGCTCCAGCATCTCAAGCATCGACGATCTCAAGCCAAGCTCCAGGAACCCAAGCCTCGAAGATCCCAAGCCAAGCTCCAGGAACCCAAGCCTTGAAGATCCCAAGCCAAGCTCCAGGACCCCAAGCCTCGAAGATCCCAGGCCAAGCTGCAGGAACCCAAGCCTCGAAGATCCGAAGCCAAGCTCCAGGAACCCAAGCCTCGAAGATCCCAAGCTAAGCTCCAGGAACCCAAACCTTGAAGATCCGAAGCCAAGCTCCAGGAACCCAAGCCTGGAAGAACCAAAGCCTCAAAAATCCCAAGCCGAGCTCCAGGAACCCAAGCCTCGAAGATCCCAAGCCAAGCTCCAGAAACTCAAGCTTCGAAGATCCCAGGCCAAGCTTCAGGAACCCAAGCCTTGACGGTCCGAAGCCAAGCTCCAGGAACCCAAGCCTCAAAGATCCCAAGCAAAGCTCCAGGAACCCAAGTATCGAAGATCCCAATGCAAGCTCCAGGAACCCAAGCCTCGAAGATCCCAAGCCAAGCTCCACGAACCCAAGCCTTGAAGATCCCAAGCCAAGCTCCAGGATGCCAAGCCTCGAAGGTCCCATGCCAAGCTCCACGAACCCAAGTCTCGAAGATCCCAAGCCAAGCTCCAGGATCTCAAGCATCGACGATCTCAAGCCAAGCTCCAGGAACCCAAGCCTCGAAGATCCAAAGCCAAGCTCCAGGAACCCAAGCCTTGAAGATCCCAAGACAAGCTCCAGGAACCCAAGCCTCGAATTTCCAAAGGCAAGCTCCAGGAACCCAAGCCTCGAAGATCCCAAGCCAAGCTCCAGGATCCCAAGCCAAGCTCCAGTAACCCAAGCCTCGAAGATCCCTAGCCAAGCTCCAGGAACTCAAGCCTCGAAGATCCCAAGCCAAGCTCCAGGAACCCAAGCCTTGAAGATCCCAAGCCAAGCTCCAGGAACCCAAGCCTCGAAGATCCCAGGCCAAGCTCCAGGAACCCAAGCCTCAAAGATCCCAAGCCAAGCTCCAGGATCCAAGCCAAGCTCCAGGAACCCAAGCCTCGAAGATCCCAAGCCAAGCTCCAGGAACCCAAGCCCCGAAGATCCCCAGCCAAGCTCCAGGAACGCAAGCCTCGAAGATCCCAAACCAAGCTCCAGGAACCGAAGCCTGGAAGAACCCAAGCCTCAAAGATCCCAAGCCAAGCTCCAGGAACCCAAGCTTCGAAGATCCCAAGTCAAGCCAAGGTCCTGGAACCCAAGGCTTCATGGTCCCAAGCCAAGCTCCAGGAACCCAAGCCTGGAGGAACCCAAGCCTCAAAGATCCCAAGCCAAGCTCCAGGAACCCAAGCCTCAAAGATCCCAAGCCAAGCTCCAGGAACCCAAGGCTTCATGGTCCCAAGCCAAGCTCCAGGAACCCAAGCCTCAAAGATCCCAAGCCAAGCTCAAGGAACCCAAGTCTCGAAGATCCCAAGGCAACTCCAGGTACCCAAGCCTCGAAGATCCCAAGCCAAGCTCCACGAACCCAAGCCTCGAAGATCCCAAGCCAAGCTCCAGGATCCCAGGCCTCAAAGATCCCAAGCCAAGCTCCAGGTATCAAGGGTTGATGGTCCCAAGCCAAACTCCATGAAACCAAGCCTCAAAGATCCCAAGCCAAGCTCCAGGAATCCAAGTCTCGAAGATCCCAAGGCAAGCTCCAGGTACCCAAGCCTCGAAGATCCCAAGCCAATCTCCAGGAACCCAAGCCTCGAAGATCCCAGGCCAAGCTCCAGGAACCCAAGCCTCGAAGATCCAAGCCAAGCTCCAGGAACCCAAGCCTCGAAGATCCCAAGCTAAGCTCCAGGAACCCAAACCTTGAAGATCCGAAGCCAAGCTCCAGGAACCCAAGCCTGGAAGAAACAAAGCCTCAAAAATCCAAGCCAAGCTCCAGGAACCCAAGCCTCGAAGATCCCAAGCCGAGCTCCAGAAACTCAAGGTTCGAAGATCCCAGGCCAACCTCCAGGAACCCAAGCCTTGACGGTCCCAAGCCAAGCTCCAGGAACCCAAGCCTCAAAGATCCCAAGCAAAGCTCCAGGAACCCAAGTATCGAAGATCCCAAGGCAAGCTCCAGGAACCCAAGCCTCGAAGATCCCAAGCCAAGCTCCACGAACCCAAGCCTTCAAGATCCCAAGCCAAGCTCCAGGATGCCAAGCCTCGAAGATCCCATGCCAAGCTCCACGAACCCAAGCCTCGAAGATCCCAAGCCAAGCTCCAGGATCTCAAGCATCGACGATCTCAAGCCAAGCTCCAGGAACCCAAGCCAAGCTCCAGGAACCCAAGCCTCGAAGAACCCAAGCCAAGCTCCAGAAACTCAAGCTTCGAAGATCCTAGGCCAAGCTCCAGGAACCCAAGCCTTGACGGTCCCAAGCCAAGCTCCGGGATCCCAAGCCTCAAAGATCCCAAGCCAAGCTCCAGGAACCCAAGTATCGAAGATCCCAAGGCAAGCTCCAGGAACCCAAGCCTCGAAGATCCCAAGCCAAGCTCCACGAACCCAAGCATTGAAGATCCCAAGCCAAGCTCCAGGATGCCAAGCCTCGAAGATCCCATGCCAAGCTCCACGAACCTAAGGGTCGAAGATCCCAAGCCAAGCTCCAGTATCTCAAGCATCGACGATCTCAAGCCAAGCTCCAGGAACCGAAGCCTCGAAGATCCCAAGCCAAGCTCCAGGAACCCAAGCCTTGAAGATCCCAAGCCAAGCTCCAGGAACCCAAGCCTCGAAGATCCCAGGCCAAGCTCCAGGAACCCAAGCCTCGAAGATCCCAAGCCAAGCTCCAGGAACCCAAGCCAAGCTCCAGGAACCCAAGCCTCGAAGATCCCAAGCCAAGCTCCAGGAACCCAAGCCCCGAAGATCCCCAGCCAAGCTCCAGGAACGCAAGCCTCGAAGATACCAAACCAAGCTCCAGGAACCCAAGCCTCGAAGATCCCAAGCGAAGCTCCAGGAACCCAAACCTCGAAGATCCCAAGCCCAGCTCCAGGATCCCAAGCCAAGCTCCAGGAACCCAAGCCTCGAAGATCGCAGGCCAAGCTCCAGGAACCCAAGCCTCGAAGATCCCAAGCCAAGCTCCAGGAACCCAAGCTTCGAAGATCCCCAGCCAAGCTCCAGGAATGCAAGCCTCGAAGATCCCAAACCAAGCTCCAGGCACCCAAGCCTCGAAGATCCCAAGCGAAGCTCCAGGAACCTAAACCTCGAAGATCCCAAGCCAAGCTCCAGGAACCCATGCCTGAAAGAACCCAAGCCTCAAAGATCCAAGCCAAGCTCCAGGAACCCAAGCTTCGAAGATCCCAAGCCAAGCCAAGGTCCTGGAACACAAGCCTCAAAGATCCCAAGCCAAGCTCCAGGAACCCAAGCCTCGAAGATCCCAAGGCAAGCTCCAGAAACTCAAGCTTCGAAGATCCCAGGCCAAGCTCCAGGAACCCAAGCCTTGACAGTCCCAAGCCAAGCTCCAGGATCCCAAGCCTCGAAGATAGCAAGCCAAGCTCCAGGATCCCAAGCCTCCAAGATCCCAAGCCAAGCTCCAGGAACTCAAGCCTCAAAGATCCCAAGCCAAGCTCCAGGAACCCAAGTCTCGAAGATCCCAAGCCAAGCTCCAGGAACACAAGACTCGAAGATCCCAAGCCAAGCACCAGGAACCCAAGCCTTGACGGTTCCCAGCCAAGCTCCAGGAACCCAAGCCTCGAAGATCCCAAGCCAAGCTCCAAGAACCCAAGTCTCGAAGATCCCAAGCCAAGCTCCAGGAACACAAGACTCGAAGATCCCAAGCCAAGCACCAGGAACCCAAGCCTTGACGGTTCCCAGCCAAGCTCCAGGAACCCAAGCCTCGAAGATCCCAAGCCAAGCTCCAAGAACCCAAGCCTCGAAGATCCCAAGCCATGTTCCACAAACCCACGCCTCGAAGATCCCAAGCCAATCTCCAGGAACCCAAGCCTCGAAGATCCCAGGCCAAGCTCCAGGAACCCAAGCCTAGAAGATCCCAAGCCAAGCTCCAGGAACCCAAGCCTCGAAGATCCCAAGCTAAGCTCCAGGAACCCAAACCTTGAAGATCCGAAGCCAAGCTCCTGGAACCCAAGCCTGGAAGAACCAAAGCCTCAAAATCCAAGCCAAGCTCCAGGAACCCAAGCCTCGAAGATCCCAAGCCAAGCTCCAGAAACTCAAGCTTCGAAGATCCCAGGCCAAGCTTCAGGAACCCAAGCCTTGACGGTCCCAAGCCAAGGTCCAGGAACCCAAGCCTCAAAGATCCCAAGCAAAGCTCCAGGAACCCAAGTATCGAAGATCCCAAGGCAAGCTCCAGGATGCCAAGCCTCGAAGGTCCCATGCCAAGCTCCACGAACCCAAGCCTCGAAGATCCCAAGCCAAGCTCCAGGATCTCAAGCATCGACGATCTCAAGCCAAGCTCCAGGAACCCAAGCCTCGAAGATCCCAAGCCAAGCTCCAGGAACCCAAGCCTTGAAGATCCCAAGCCAAGCTCCAGGAACCCAAGCCTCGAAGATCCTAGGCCAAGCTCCAGGAACCCAAGCCTCGAAGATCGCAAGCCAAGCTCCAGGTTCCAAGCCAAGCTCCAGGAACCCAAGCCTTGAAGATCCCAAGCCAAGCTCCAGGAACCCAAGCCTAGAAGATCCCCAGCCAAGCTCCAGGAACGCAATCCTCGAAGATCCCAAACCAAGCTCTAGGAACCCAAGCCTCGAAGATCCCAAGCGAAGCTCCAGGAACCCAAACCTCGAAGATCCCAAGCCAAGCTCCAGTTACGTAAGCCTCGAAGATCCCAAGCCAAGGTCCAGGAACCCAAGCCTCGAAGATCCCCAGCCAAGCTCCAGGAACGCAAGCCTCGAAGATCTCAAACCAAGCTCCAGGAACCCAAGCCTCGAAGATCCCAAGCGAAGTTCCAGGAACCCAAACCTTGAAGATCCCAAGCCAAGCTCCAGGAAACCAAGCCTGGAAGAACCCAAGCCTCAAAGATCCCAAGCCAAGCTCCAGGAACCCAAGCTTCGAAGATCCCAAGCCAAGCCAAGGTCCTGGAACCCAAGCCTCGAAGATCCCAAGCCAAGCTCCAGGAACCCAAGGCTTCATGGTCCCAAGCCAAGCTCCAGGAACCCAAGCGTCAAAGATCCCAAGCCAAGCTCAAGGAACCCAAGTCTCGAAGATCCCAAGGCAAGCTCCAGGTACCCAAGCCTCGAAGATCCCAAGCCAAGCTCCACGAACCCAAGCCTCGAAGATCCCAAGCCAAGCTCCAGGATCCCAAGCCTCAAAGATCCCAAGCCAAGATCCAGGAACCAAGGCTTGATGGTCCCAAGCCAAGCTCAAGGAACCCAAGCCTCGAAGATCCCAAGCTAAGCTCCAGGAACGCAAGCCACGAAAATCCCAAGCCAAGCTCCAGGCTCCCAAGCCAAGCTCCAGGAACCCAAGCCTCGAAGAACCCAAGCCAAGCTCCAGAAACTCAAGCTTCGAAGATCCCAAGCCAAGCTCCACGAACCCAAGCCTTGAAGATCCCAAGCCAAGCTCTTGGATGCCAAGCCTCGAAGATCCCATACCAAGCTCCACGAACTTAAGGGTCGAAGATCCCAAGCCAAGCTCCAGCATCTCAAGCATCGACGATCTCAAGCCAAGCTCCAGGAACCCAAGCCTCGAAGATCCCAAGCCAAGCTCCAGGAACCCAAGCCTTGAAGATCCCAAGCCAACCTCCAGGAACCCAAGCCTCGAAGATCCCAGGCCAAGCTGCAGGAACCCAAGCCTCGAAGATCCGAAGCCAAGCTCCAGGAACCCAAGCCTCGAAGATCCCAAGCTAAGCTCCAGGAACCCAAACCTTGAAGATCCGAAGCCAAGCTCCAGGAACCCAAGCCTGGAAGAACCAAAGCCTCAAAAATCCCAAGCCGAGCTCCAGGAACCCAAGCCTCGAAGATCCCAAGCCAAGCTCCAGAAACTCAAGCTTCGAAGATCCCAGGCCAAGCTTCAGGAACCCAAGCCTTGACGGTCCGAAGCCAAGCTCCAGGAACCCAAGCCTCAAAGATCCCAAGCAAAGCTCCAGGAACCCAAGTATCGAAGATCCCAATGCAAGCTCCAGGAACCCAAGCCTCGAAGATCCCAAGCCAAGCTCCACGAACCCAAGCCTTGAAGATCCCAAGCCAAGCTCCAGGATGCCAAGCCTCGAAGGTCCCATGCCAAGCTCCACGAACCCAAGTCTCGAAGATCCCAAGCCAAGCTCCAGGATCTCAAGCATCGACGATCTCAAGCCAAGCTCCAGGAACCCAAGCCTCGAAGATCCAAAGCCAAGCTCCAGGAACCCAAGCCTTGAAGATCCCAAGACAAGCTCCAGGAACCCAAGCCTCGAATTTCCAAAGGCAAGCTCCAGGAACCCAAGCCTCGAAGATCCCAAGCCAAGCTCCAGGATCCCAAGCCAAGCTCCAGTAACCCAAGCCTCGAAGATCCCTAGCCAAGCTCCAGGAACTCAAGCCTCGAAGATCCCAAGCCAAGCTCCAGGAACCCAAGCCTTGAAGATCCCAAGCCAAGCTCCAGGAACCCAAGCCTCGAAGATCCCAGGCCAAGCTCCAGGAACCCAAGCCTCAAAGATCCCAAGCCAAGCTCCAGGATCCCAAGCCAAGCTCCAGGAACCCAAGCCTCGAAGATCCCAAGCCAAGCTCCAGGAACCCAAGCCCCGAAGATCCCCAGCCAAGCTCCAGGAACGCAAGCCTCGAAGATCCCAAACCAAGCTCCAGGAACCGAAGCCTGGAAGAACCCAAGCCTCAAAGATCC
>NW_027275319.1:0-2500 GCF_030028105.1 Mobula birostris
ACCGGCCCGGCAGCCCCGACTATTCGACAATCAACCAGCTGAGGACAAACCCTTCACCCTCAATAACAACTACGTCTTGCCCCGCCGTCAAAATGTCCCGGCCGATGTTCATCAGAAACTCCTTGCTGGCCCATGGGCCCCCCTCCTTACCTTAAGAGAGTCATAGTTACTCCCGCCGATTACCCGCGCTGCACTGAATTTCGTCAAGTTGGGTCTGGCAAGCCGCTAACCCGGCCGGCCGGGCCTGACAATGCTCTAGAAACCCGGAACAGGCAGTTTCGTGAACCAACTGCGCACGCTCCTGACAATGTGTTCACCCACCCTGCTCGGGCAAATCGTTAACCAAGCCCAAACCCGACAATTCGGTAACCAACCCAACCATGACAATTCGCTAACCAACCCGGCCCGGGCAAATGGTTAACCAAGCCCAAACCTGACAATTCGTTAACCAACCCGGCCCGGGCAAATGGTTAACCAAGCCGGCCGGGCAAATCGGTAACCGGCCCGGCAGCCCCGACTATTCGACAATCAACCAGCTGAGGAGAAACCCTTCACCCTCAATAACAACTACGTCTTGCCCCGCCGTCAAAATGTCCCGGCCGATGTTCATCAGAAACTCCTTGCTGGCCCATGGGCCCCCCCTCCTTACCTTAAGAGAGTCATAGTTACTCCCGCCGATTACCCGCGCTGCACTGAATTTCGTCAAGTTGGGTCTGGCAAGGCGCTAACCCGGCCGGCCGGGCCTGACAATGCTCTAGAAACCCGGAACAGGCAGTTTCGTGAACCAACTGCGCACGCTCCTGACAATGTGTTCACCCACCCTGCTCGGGCAAATCGTTAACCAAGCCCAAACCCGACAATTCGGTAACCAACCCAACCATGACAATTCGCTAACCAACCCGGCCCGGGCAAATGGTTAACCAAGCCCAAACCTGACAATTCGCTAACCAACCCGGCCCGGGCAAATGGTTAACCAAGCCGGCCGGGCAAATCGGTAACCGGCCCGGCAGCCCCGACTATTCGACAATCAACCAGCTGAGGACAAACCCTTCGCCCTCAATAACAACTAGTTCTTGCCCCGCCGTCAAAATGTCCCGGCCGATGTTCATCAGAAACTCCTTGCTGGCCCATGGGCCGACAATTCGTTAACCAACCCAACCATGACAATTCGCTAACCAACCCGGCCCGGGCAAATGGTTAACCAAGCCCAAACCTGACAATTCGTTAACCAACCCGGCCCGGGCAAATGGTTAACCAAGCCGGCCGGGCAAATCGGTAACCGGCCCGGCAGTCCCGACAATTCGACAATCAACCAGCTGAGGACAAACCCTTCGCCCTCAATAACAACTAGTTCTTGCCCCGCCGTCAAAATGTCCCGGCCGATGTTCATCAGAAACTCCTTGCTGGCCCATGGGCCCCCCTCCTTACCTTAAGAGAGTCATAGTTACTCCCGCCGTTTACCCGCGCCGCACTGAATTTCGTCAAGTTGGGTCTGGCAACCTGCTAACCCGGCCGGCCGGGCCTGACAACGCTCTAGAAACCCGGAACAGGCAGTTTCGTGAACCAACCGCGCACGCTCCTGACAATGCGTTCACCCACCCTGCTCGGGCAAATCGTTAACCAAGCCCAACCCTGACAATGCGTTAATCAACCCGGCCATGGCAATTCATTAACCAACCCGGCTCGGGCAAATGGTTAACCAAGCCCAACCCTGACAATTCGGTAACCAACCCGGCTCGGGCAAATGGTTAACCAAGCCGGCCGGGCAAATCGCTAACCGGCCCGGCAGTCCCGACAATTCGACAATCAACCCGCTGAGGACAAACCCTTCGCCCTCAATAACAACTAGTTCTTGCCACGCCGTCAAAATGTCCCGGCCGATGTTCACCAGAAACTCCTTGCTGGCCCATGGGCCCCCCGCCTTAAGTCATAGTTACTCCCGCCGAATACCCGCGCTTCACTGAATTTCGTCAAGCTGGCCCTGTCAAATCCTTAACCCGACCGGACCCTGACAATTCGATAAAAAAAACCAGCTGGCGCAGCCCACCTCTTCCAATACTACGGCGCACGGGGCCCGCGCGGTGGGTGGGTGGGTGGGTGTGTGGGTGTGTGAGCTTGAACCATGTGTCCGGAGATCGGGTGGTCCAGGGAGTTTTGGTTACCCAGGTGCAATTCGTTAACCAAGTCTGGCTCGGAAGTCCGGATGCGGGTCGGATTTGCCGGCCACTGCCGGCCGGGAGTTCCAGAGCCCCGGCCGCCGGGGTCAAGTTCGGCCGCCCCTTTGACACATGCGATTTCTGTACGGGGGCATTGGCGGGGTTCCTGCAGATATATGGGGAGGCGGTTTTCACGATCACCGAGGAGTGGTCGACAGGCGGCACGGGCCTCCCCACATCGTTAACCCGGGCCGCGTGGCGGCATTTACGGCCGAATCTCAACTTTGCCCGTACGAATTTTCGGACCAATTCCCACTGGCGGAAGTCCGCCTGGGGACCGATTC
>NW_027275319.1:12500-20000 GCF_030028105.1 Mobula birostris
AAAGACCGCGGGAGGAGTTGAGGCCGCCGCCGGTGACCTTTCCTCGGAAGCCGCCTTCGCCGCCCCTGCTACGAGCGCCCGCTAGCATCAGCGGTGCCGCCTAGGAGAACGTCCGGAGCGAGTGAGTGCGAGAGCGTGCCAGCTAAACGCGCATTCGAGTAGCGGAGCTGAGCAGAGGAGCTGACGCCAGTGTCACGCCACTTTCGTCCCGACGTGGCCGCCGCCGACCAACGCCACCAGCGCCTGCCTGCGCTTTTTCTACCTTCACCGCCTACTTTCTCATCTGTCCGACCGCTGCGCCCGGCTGGCCTGCGCCCCGCCCGTCCGCCCGCCGCCAGATGCGCGAGGGGGTGGGGGGGGGGGGGTCGGTCGTGCGCCAGGTAAGCTGCCGCGCTCGTGCACGTGGCCTCCCCGCCGCCGGGGTAGGTTGGTGCTCGGTTCAGCCATCGGCGGTCCCCTCCATTGCAGGGATCCGCTGGGTGTCGCGGCGCCGCACGCGCCCTTGGCCCACGTACGCGTCGCGGACACCCCTTTTCTCTTTCTCTCTCAGGATTCGTATATGACAATGCCGAGAAACGTACCGACAATTTGCTGCACCGCCCGCCGGACCGCTCACAAGGCTCTCCTCGTCCCGAGGACACTAGCCTTCTCGCGGAACCGGAGGCTGCACGCGGACCGCTCTGGCGACCGGACGTCTCCGGCCTCTGCTGGAGCGGGGAGGGAACGCGCGGGTGCCGCCCGACCTTCTGGAAATCGCACATCGGCCGGCCGTCAGTCGGTAGCACCGCGCGCGCAGAGCCTCTCCTTCCTCTCGTTGGTGACCGAGGATCAACGCTTCGGTTGAGTCAGGCTGAACCGGGCATCTCCCTGCCACTCTGGCCTATGGAACTCTCCCGACTCTTTCGCCTTGCCCCTACGGCGCGAAAGAGTGCTGCTGCGGCCGGCGCGCCCGTCCCTTGCTCTCTCGGGCCATGTCTGTCGTCGCAGTGCCGCGCCATCCCCTATCGAGCCGCGTCGCTGGGTGAGGTCCGCACCCGCACCCTTCCGCCGAGCTGGCTCTCAGGACGGTCGACGGTCGCCGCTCGCCTCCGTCGGCCCAGGGCCTAACGCCGCGCCGGTGAACGCCTCGCCATCCCACCCCGTCGATCGCGCCGGTGAGGTCCGCACCTTCACCGCCTAGGTATATGCGCGTGGGTGTAGCTGCCTTCTCGGGATGGTCGACGGTCGTTCGACCGGCCCCCGTCATCTATGCGCACAGCAGTCCCGTCCGCCGGCGGGAGACTCCGTCAATCGATCGTGGTGCAAACGTGCGAATGCCCAACGTCAATTCCGCCCAAAGCATGAAGCCCTCGGTCGGCAATCGGGCCGCCCCGCGGCAGACCCACCTGCCCACCTCCGGAGATGGTAACGAGCCGAGCACGGAAGTTCGGCGCACGTGTCGAGACCGTCGCTTCCACTCGGCCTCTCCCAAAGGTAGGACCGACCAAGCCGGATCGATCGGGGAACAGAGGTCTAACGCAGACGACACTCGCGAGGGCACCAGCGGCAGGCTTGTCCCTTCTCCGTCTTGGTACACACAATGCCTCTTTGCTTTTCGGATCGATATAAAGCTTTTGCCACCGTCGGTCTGCCGGCCGCCGCCCGCGGTCCGCGCTCAGACTCTGTCTGTCCGCAGCCCCCGCTGCGTTCTTGGACTTTGTCATTTTTTTCGGAAATAGCGAAAAAAAGCTTTTATCATTGTAAGTCGGAGCTCGCCCGGCCTCCCGCTTACTGAGTCACAATTGAGTAAGGCTCACTTAGAACTCTGCACTGTGTCAACCGTACCACTAGTCACCCTGCTAAGTGTGTCTGGAAAACGTGTTCCCGTAAATCTCCGGGAACCCCGCCAATCCCCCCGTACAGAAATTGCATGTGTCAAGTCGGCGGGATGCCTCCCGGAAGTCCTACCGGGAAGGTCGCACTCTGGCCCCGCCAGGCGGGGCAAATCCGACCCCCATAGTGACTTCCGGGCCTAACTCGTTAACCAGAGCCGCGACAGACCGTGCAACAATGACATGTGTCAAACCGGCGGCACGACGCCCGGAGCTCATGCCGGTCGCGGGGCACCTCGGGCCCGCCCGACGGGGCAGATCCGACCTTCACAGGCTTCCGACGGCAATTGGTTAACCGGCGTGGCGCCGAGGGCACGCGGCTGGCTCGGCGGGCGGCCCTCCGGTAGTGCCGCCGTCGATCGGCCGCCTCGGTCGGCAGGAGGGCCCCGAAGTCGCCTTCATTCTGACTTCCGAGTCGGGACTTAGATTACTTTCGACTCTTCAGCCAAGGTCTCGGATCGACGGCGGGACCTGCGGTTGTCCCTCCGAAAATGCCGCCGCTCGGCCGGCACGGCCCGCCGAATACGTCCCCTTACTGGCTCCCGCCTCGGGACTTTGTCAGAAATTCATTCGGGCAAGGTTTCCATTCGGCGGCCGGAGCACCGGTAGTCATACGGAAAATGCCGCCCCTCGGCCGGCATGGGCCTGCGAATAGGTCCCGCTGACAGACTTCCGCGATTGGGTATTTGTCCGAAAATCCATACCGGCAATCTTCGGAATCGTGCGGAAAAGCTGCCGCGTGGCCCGGGTTAACCAATTGGGGAGGCCGGTGCCATCTACCGAATACTTCAACAACTCGTGAAAACGGCCTCCCTATATATCTGCAGGAACCCCGCCAATGCCCCCGTACAGAAATTGCATGTGTCAAAGGGGCGGCCGAATCTGACCCCGGCGGCCGAGCCTCTGGAACTCCGGGTCGGCCTCGGCCGGCAAATCCGACCCCCATCCAGACTTCCGGAGCGGACTTGGTTAACGAATTGCCACCGGGCAAATGGTTAACCGACAGATCTTGGAGGCTCGTTACCCAAGCCATCCCCCGCCGGTGCGAAAAGTTAACAATCAGCGGGCGGGCAATTCGTGAACCGACCGGGACCGGGCAATTCGTTAACCATTCGGAACCGGGCAATTCGTTAACCAACCTTGTCCTGGCAATGAGTGCACCAACCCGGCCGGACAATTCGTTAACCAAGCTGGCTCTGGCAATTCGTTAACCAACCTGGCCGGGACAATTCGTTAACCAACCCGGCCGGACAATTCGTTAACCAAGCTGGCTCTGGCAATTCGTTAACCAACCTGACCCTGACAATTCGTTAACCAACCCTGTCCTGGCAATGAGTGCACCAACCCGGCCGGACAATTCGGTAACCAACCAGACCCTGGCAATTCGTTAACCAACCAGGACGGGCAATTCGTCAACCAACCCTGTCCTGGCAATGAGTGCACCAACCCGGCCGGACAATTCGGTAACCAACCAGACCCTGGCAATTCGTTAACCAACCTGACCCGGACAATTCGTTAACCAACCAGGACGGGCAATTCGTTAACCAACCAGGCCCGGACAATACTTTAACCACCCTGGTTTTCCAATTCGTGAACCAACTGGGAACGGACAATTCGGTAACCAACCCTGTCCTGGCAATGAGTGCACCAACCCGGCCGGACAATTCGTTAACCACCCTGTCCTTGCCAATTCGTGAACCAACTGGGAACGGACAATTCGTTAACCAACCCGGCCGGACAGTTCGTTAACCAAGCTGGCTCTGGCAATTCGTTAACCTACCCGGCCATGGCAATTCGTTAACCAACCTGACCCTGACAATTCGTTAACCAGCCAGGACGGGCAATTCGTTAACCAACCTGGCCCGGACAATTCCTTAACCACCCTGGCCTTGCCAATTCGTGAACCAACTGGGAACGGACAATTCATTAAACAACCCTGTCCTGGCAATGAGTGCACCAACCCAGCCGGACAATTCGTTAACCAAGCTGGCTCTGGCAATTCGTTAACCTACTCGGACATGCCAATTCGTTAACCAGTCTGACCCGGACAATTCGCTAACCAACCCTACTCGGGCAAATCGTTAACCAAGCCCAACCCCGACAATTCGTTAACCAACCCTGCACGGTCAAGTCGTTAACCAAGCCCACACCCGACAATTCGTTAACCAACCCATACATGGCAATTCGCTAAACAACCCGGCTCGGGCAAATGGTTAACCAAGCCGGCCGGGCAAATCGTTAACCGGCCCGGCAGTCCCGACAATTCGACAATCAACCAGCTGAGGACAAACCCTTCGCCCTCAATAACAACTAGTTCTTGCCCCGCCGTCAAAATGTCCCGGCCGATGTTCATCAGAAACTCCTTGCTGGCCCATGGGCCCCCCCTCCTTACCTTAAGAGAGTCATAGTTACTCCCGCCGTTTACCCGCGCCGCACTGAATTTCGTCAAGTTGGGTCTGGCAACCCGCTAACCCGGCCGGCCGGGCCTGACAACGCTCTAGAAACCCGGAACAGGCAGTTTCGTGAACCAACCGCGCACGCTCCTGACAATGCGTTCACCCACCCTGCTCGGGCAAATCGTTAACCAAGCCCAACCCTGACAATGCGTTAATCAACCCGGCCATGGCAATTCATTAACCAACCCGGCTCGGGCAAATGGTTAACCAAGCCGGCCGGGCAAATCGTTGACCGGCCCGGCAGTCCCGACGATTCGACAATCAACCAGCTGAGGACAAACCCTTCGCCCTCAATAACAACTAGTTCTTGCCCCGCCGTCAAAATGTCCCGGCCGATGTTCATCAGAAACTCCTTGCTGGCCCATGGGCCCTCCTCCTTAACCTGAAGAGAGTCATAGTTACTCCCGCCGTTTACCCGCGCCGCACTGAATTTCGTCAAGTTGGGTCTGGCAACCCGCTAACCCGGCCGGCCGGGCCTGACAACGCTCTAGAAACCCGGAACAGGCAGTTTCGTGAACCAACCGCGCACGCTCCTGACAATGCGTTAGCCAACCCTGCTCGGGCAAATCGTTAATCAAGCCCAACCCTGAAACTGCGTTAACCAACCCGGGCATGGCAATTCATTAACCAACCCGGCTCGGACAAATGGTTAACCAAGCCCAACCCTGACAATTCGGTAACCAACCCGGCTCGGGCAAATGGTTGATCAAGCCGGCCGGGCAAATCGGTAACCGGCCCGGCAGCCCCGACTATTCGACAATCAACCAGCTGAGGACAAACCCTTCACCCTCAATAACAACTACGTCTTGCCCCGCCGTCAAAATGTCCCGGCCGATGTTCATCAGAAACTCCTTGCTGGCCCATGGGCCCCCCTCCTTACCTTAAGAGAGTCATAGTTACTCCCGCCGATTACCCGCGCTGCACTGAATTTCGTCAAGTTGGGTCTGGCAAGCCGCTAACCCGGCCGGCCGGGCCTGACAATGCTCTAGAAACCCGGAACAGGCAGTTTCGTGAACCAACTGCGCACGCTCCTGACAATGTGTTCACCCACCCTGCTCGGGCAAATCGTTAACCAAGCCCAAACCCGACAATTCGGTAACCAACCCAACCATGACAATTCGCTAACCAACCCGGCCCGGGCAAATGGTTAACCAAGCCCAAACCTGACAATTCGTTAACCAACCCGGCCCGGGCAAATGGTTAACCAAGCCGGCCGGGCAAATCGGTAACCGGCCCGGCAGCCCCGACTATTCGACAATCAACCAGCTGAGGAGAAACCCTTCACCCTCAATAACAACTACGTCTTGCCCCGCCGTCAAAATGTCCCGGCCGATGTTCATCAGAAACTCCTTGCTGGCCCATGGGCCCCCCCTCCTTACCTTAAGAGAGTCATAGTTACTCCCGCCGATTACCCGCGCTGCACTGAATTTCGTCAAGTTGGGTCTGGCAAGGCGCTAACCCGGCCGGCCGGGCCTGACAATGCTCTAGAAACCCGGAACAGGCAGTTTCGTGAACCAACTGCGCACGCTCCTGACAATGTGTTCACCCACCCTGCTCGGGCAAATCGTTAACCAAGCCCAAACCCGACAATTCGGTAACCAACCCAACCATGACAATTCGCTAACCAACCCGGCCCGGGCAAATGGTTAACCAAGCCCAAACCTGACAATTCGCTAACCAACCCGGCCCGGGCAAATGGTTAACCAAGCCGGCCGGGCAAATCGGTAACCGGCCCGGCAGCCCCGACTATTCGACAATCAACCAGCTGAGGACAAACCCTTCGCCCTCAATAACAACTAGTTCTTGCCCCGCCGTCAAAATGTCCCGGCCGATGTTCATCAGAAACTCCTTGCTGGCCCATGGGCCGACAATTCGTTAACCAACCCAACCATGACAATTCGCTAACCAACCCGGCCCGGGCAAATGGTTAACCAAGCCCAAACCTGACAATTCGTTAACCAACCCGGCCCGGGCAAATGGTTAACCAAGCCGGCCGGGCAAATCGGTAACCGGCCCGGCAGTCCCGACAATTCGACAATCAACCAGCTGAGGACAAACCCTTCGCCCTCAATAACAACTAGTTCTTGCCCCGCCGTCAAAATGTCCCGGCCGATGTTCATCAGAAACTCCTTGCTGGCCCATGGGCCCCCCTCCTTACCTTAAGAGAGTCATAGTTACTCCCGCCGTTTACCCGCGCCGCACTGAATTTCGTCAAGTTGGGTCTGGCAACCTGCTAACCCGGCCGGCCGGGCCTGACAACGCTCTAGAAACCCGGAACAGGCAGTTTCGTGAACCAACCGCGCACGCTCCTGACAATGCGTTCACCCACCCTGCTCGGGCAAATCGTTAACCAAGCCCAACCCTGACAATGCGTTAATCAACCCGGCCATGGCAATTCATTAACCAACCCGGCTCGGGCAAATGGTTAACCAAGCCCAACCCTGACAATTCGGTAACCAACCCGGCTCGGGCAAATGGTTAACCAAGCCGGCCGGGCAAATCGCTAACCGGCCCGGCAGTCCCGACAATTCGACAATCAACCCGCTGAGGACAAACCCTTCGCCCTCAATAACAACTAGTTCTTGCCACGCCGTCAAAATGTCCCGGCCGATGTTCACCAGAAACTCCTTGCTGGCCCATGGGCCCCCCGCCTTAAGTCATAGTTACTCCCGCCGAATACCCGCGCTTCACTGAATTTCGTCAAGCTGGCCCTGTCAAATCCTTAACCCGACCGGACCCTGACAATTCGATAAAAAAAACCAGCTGGCGCAGCCCACCTCTTCCAATACTACGGCGCACGGGGCCCGCGCGGTGGGTGGGTGGGTGGGTGTGTGGGTGTGTGAGCTTGAACCATGTGTCCGGAGATCGGGTGGTCCAGGGAGTTTTGGTTACCCAGGTGCAATTCGTTAACCAAGTCTGGCTCGGAAGTCCGGATGCGGGTCGGATTTGCCGGCCACTGCCGGCCGGGAGTTCCAGAGCCCCGGCCGCCGGGGTCAAGTTCGGCCGCCCCTTTGACACATGCGATTTCTGTACGGGGGCATTGGCGGGGTTCCTGCAGATATATGGGGAGGCGGTTTTCACGATCACCGAGGAGTGGTCGACAGGCGGCACGGGCCTCCCCACATCGTTAACCCGGGCCGCGTGGCGGCATTTACGGCCGAATCTCAACTTTG
>NW_027275319.1:32500-42500 GCF_030028105.1 Mobula birostris
GGCAAGGTTTCCATTCGGCGGCCGGAGCACCGGTAGTCATACGGAAAATGCCGCCCCTCGGCCGGCATGGGCCTGCGAATAGGTCCCGCTGACAGACTTCCGCGATTGGGTATTTGTCCGAAAATCCATACCGGCAATCTTCGGAATCGTGCGGAAAAGCTGCCGCGTGGCCCGGGTTAACCAATTGGGGAGGCCGGTGCCATCTACCGAATACTTCAACAACTCGTGAAAACGGCCTCCCTATATATCTGCAGGAACCCCGCCAATGCCCCCGTACAGAAATTGCATGTGTCAAAGGGGCGGCCGAATCTGACCCCGGCGGCCGAGCCTCTGGAACTCCGGGTCGGCCTCGGCCGGCAAATCCGACCCCCATCCAGACTTCCGGAGCGGACTTGGTTAACGAATTGCCACCGGGCAAATGGTTAACCGACAGATCTTGGAGGCTCGTTACCCAAGCCATCCCCCGCCGGTGCGAAAAGTTAACAATCAGCGGGCGGGCAATTCGTGAACCGACCGGGACCGGGCAATTCGTTAACCATTCGGAACCGGGCAATTCGTTAACCAACCTTGTCCTGGCAATGAGTGCACCAACCCGGCCGGACAATTCGTTAACCAAGCTGGCTCTGGCAATTCGTTAACCAACCTGGCCGGGACAATTCGTTAACCAACCCGGCCGGACAATTCGTTAACCAAGCTGGCTCTGGCAATTCGTTAACCAACCTGACCCTGACAATTCGTTAACCAACCCTGTCCTGGCAATGAGTGCACCAACCCGGCCGGACAATTCGGTAACCAACCAGACCCTGGCAATTCGTTAACCAACCAGGACGGGCAATTCGTCAACCAACCCTGTCCTGGCAATGAGTGCACCAACCCGGCCGGACAATTCGGTAACCAACCAGACCCTGGCAATTCGTTAACCAACCTGACCCGGACAATTCGTTAACCAACCAGGACGGGCAATTCGTTAACCAACCAGGCCCGGACAATACTTTAACCACCCTGGTTTTCCAATTCGTGAACCAACTGGGAACGGACAATTCGGTAACCAACCCTGTCCTGGCAATGAGTGCACCAACCCGGCCGGACAATTCGTTAACCACCCTGTCCTTGCCAATTCGTGAACCAACTGGGAACGGACAATTCGTTAACCAACCCGGCCGGACAGTTCGTTAACCAAGCTGGCTCTGGCAATTCGTTAACCTACCCGGCCATGGCAATTCGTTAACCAACCTGACCCTGACAATTCGTTAACCAGCCAGGACGGGCAATTCGTTAACCAACCTGGCCCGGACAATTCCTTAACCACCCTGGCCTTGCCAATTCGTGAACCAACTGGGAACGGACAATTCATTAAACAACCCTGTCCTGGCAATGAGTGCACCAACCCAGCCGGACAATTCGTTAACCAAGCTGGCTCTGGCAATTCGTTAACCTACTCGGACATGCCAATTCGTTAACCAGTCTGACCCGGACAATTCGCTAACCAACCCTACTCGGGCAAATCGTTAACCAAGCCCAACCCCGACAATTCGTTAACCAACCCTGCACGGTCAAGTCGTTAACCAAGCCCACACCCGACAATTCGTTAACCAACCCATACATGGCAATTCGCTAAACAACCCGGCTCGGGCAAATGGTTAACCAAGCCGGCCGGGCAAATCGTTAACCGGCCCGGCAGTCCCGACAATTCGACAATCAACCAGCTGAGGACAAACCCTTCGCCCTCAATAACAACTAGTTCTTGCCCCGCCGTCAAAATGTCCCGGCCGATGTTCATCAGAAACTCCTTGCTGGCCCATGGGCCCCCCCTCCTTACCTTAAGAGAGTCATAGTTACTCCCGCCGTTTACCCGCGCCGCACTGAATTTCGTCAAGTTGGGTCTGGCAACCCGCTAACCCGGCCGGCCGGGCCTGACAACGCTCTAGAAACCCGGAACAGGCAGTTTCGTGAACCAACCGCGCACGCTCCTGACAATGCGTTCACCCACCCTGCTCGGGCAAATCGTTAACCAAGCCCAACCCTGACAATGCGTTAATCAACCCGGCCATGGCAATTCATTAACCAACCCGGCTCGGGCAAATGGTTAACCAAGCCGGCCGGGCAAATCGTTGACCGGCCCGGCAGTCCCGACGATTCGACAATCAACCAGCTGAGGACAAACCCTTCGCCCTCAATAACAACTAGTTCTTGCCCCGCCGTCAAAATGTCCCGGCCGATGTTCATCAGAAACTCCTTGCTGGCCCATGGGCCCCCCTCCTTACCTTAAGAGAGTCATAGTTACTCCCGCTGTTTACCCGCGCCGCACTGAATTTCGTCAAGTTGGGTCTGGCAAGCCGCTAACCCGGCCGGCCGGGACTGACAACGCTCTAGAAACCCGGAACAGGCAGTTTCGTGAACCAACCGCGCACGCTCCTGACAATGCGTTAGCCAACCCTGCTCGGGCAAATCGTTAATCAAGCCCAACCCTGAAACTGCGTTAACCAACCCGGCCATGGCAATTCATTAACCAACCCGGCTCGGACAAATGGTTAACCAAGCCCAACCCAGACAATTCGGTAACCAACCCGGCTCGGGCAAATGGTTAACCAAGCCGGCCGGGCAAATCGCTAACCGGCCCGGCAGTCCCGACAATTCGACAATCAACCCGCTGAGGACAAACCCTTCGCCCTCAATAACAACTAGTTCTTGCCCCGCCGTCAAAATGTCCCGGCCGATGTTCATCAGAAACTCCTTGCTGGCCCATGGGCCCCCCTCCTTACCTTAAGAGAGTCATAGTTACTCCCGCCGTTTACCCGCGCCGCACTGAATTTCGTCAAGTTGGGTCTGGCAAGCCGCTAACCCGGCCGGCCGGGCCTGACAACGCTCTAGAAACCCGGAACAGGCAGTTTCGTGAACCAACCGCGCACGCTCCTGACAATGCGTTCACCCACCCTGCTCGGGCAAATCGTTAATCAAGCCCAACCCTGAAACTGCGTTAACCAACCCGGCCATGGCAATTCATTAACCAACCCGGCTCGGGCAAATGGTTAACCAAGCCGGCCGGGCAAATCGTTGACCGGCCCGGCAGTCCCGACGATTCGACAATCAACCAGCTGAGGACAAACCCTTCGCCCTCAATAACAACTAGTTCTTGCCCCGCCGTCAAAATGTCCCGGCCGATGTTCATCAGAAACTCCTTGCTGGCCCATGGGCCCCCCTCCTTAACCTTAAGAGAGTCATAGTTACTCCCGCCGATTACCCGCGCTGCACTGAATTTCGTCAAGTTGGGTCTGGCAAGCCGCTAACCCGGCCGGCCGGGCCTGACAACGCTCTAGAAACCCGGAACAGGCAGTTTCGTGAACCAACCGCGCACGCTCCTGACAATGCGTTAGCCAACCCTGCTCGGGCAAATCGTTAATCAAGCCCAACCCTGAAACTGCGTTAACCAACCCGGCCATGGCAATTCATTAACCAACCCGGCTCGGACAAATGGTTAACCAAGCCCAACCCAGACAATTCGGTAACCAACCCGGCTCGGGCAAATGGTTAACCAAGCCGGCCGGGCAAATCGCTAACCGGCCCGGCAGTCCCGACAATTCGACAATCAACCCGCTGAGGACAAACCCTTCGCCCTCAATAACAACTAGTTCTTGCCCCGCCGTCAAAATGTCCCGGCCGATGTTCATCAGAAACTCCTTGCTGGCCCATGGGCCCCCCTCCTTACCTTAAGAGAGTCATAGTTACTCCCGCCGTTTACCCGCGCCGCACTGAATTTCGTCAAGTTGGGTCTGGCAAGCCGCTAACCCGGCCGGCCGGGCCTGACAACGCTCTAGAAACCCGGAACAGGCAGTTTCGTGAACCAACCGCGCACGCTCCTGACAATGCGTTCACCCACCCTGCTCGGGCAAATCGTTAACCAAGCCCAACCCTGACAATGCGTTAATCAACCCGGCCATGGCAATTCATTAACCAACCCGGCTCGGACAAATGGTTAACCAAGCCCAACCCTGACAATTCGGTAACCAACCCGGCTCGGGCAAATGGTTGATCAAGCCGGCCGGGCAAATCGGTAACCGGCCCGGCAGCCCCGACTATTCGACAATCAACCAGCTGAGGACAAACCCTTCACCCTCAATAACAACTACGTCTTGCCCCGCCGTCAAAATGTCCCGGCCGATGTTCATCAGAAACTCCTTGCTGGCCCATGGGCCCCCCTCCTTACCTTAAGAGAGTCATAGTTACTCCCGCCGATTACCCGCGCTGCACTGAATTTCGTCAAGTTGGGTCTGGCAAGCCGCTAACCCGGCCGGCCGGGCCTGACAATGCTCTAGAAACCCGGAACAGGCAGTTTCGTGAACCAACTGCGCACGCTCCTGACAATGTGTTCACCCACCCTGCTCGGGCAAATCGTTAACCAAGCCCAAACCCGACAATTCGGTAACCAACCCAACCATGACAATTCGCTAACCAACCCGGCCCGGGCAAATGGTTAACCAAGCCCAAACCTGAAATTCGTTAACCAACCCGGCCCGGGCAAATGGTTAACCAAGCCGGCCGGGCAAATCGGTAACCGGCCCGGCAGCCCCGACTATTCGACAATCAACCAGCTGAGGAGAAACCCTTCACCCTCAATAACAACTACGTCTTGCCCCGCCGTCAAAATGTCCCGGCCGATGTTCATCAGAAACTCCTTGCTGGCCCATGGGCCCCCCTCCTTAACCTTAAGAGAGTCATAGTTACTCCCGCCGATTACCCGCGCCGCACTGAATTTCGTCAAGTTGGGTCTGGCAAGCCGCTAACCCGGCCGGCCGGGACTGACAACGCTCTAGAAACCCGGAACAGGCAGTTTCGTGAACCAACCGCGCACGCTCCTGACAATGCGTTAGCCAACCCTGCTCGGGCAAATCGTTAATCAAGCCCAACCCTGAAACTGCGTTAACCAACCCGGCCATGGCAATTCATTAACCAACCCGGCTCGGACAAATGGTTAACCAAGCCCAACCCAGACAATTCGGTAACCAACCCGGCTCGGGCAAATGGTTAACCAAGCCGGCCGGGCAAATCGCTAACCGGCCCGGCAGTCCCGACAATTCGACAATCAACCCGCTGAGGACAAACCCTTCGCCCTCAATAACAACTAGTTCTTGCCCCGCCGTCAAAATGTCCCGGCCGATGTTCATCAGAAACTCCTTGCTGGCCCATGGGCCCCCCTCCTTACCTTAAGAGAGTCATAGTTACTCCCGCCGTTTACCCGCGCCGCACTGAATTTCGTCAAGTTGGGTCTGGCAAGCCGCTAACCCGGCCGGCCGGGCCTGACAACGCTCTAGAAACCCGGAACAGGCAGTTTCGTGAACCAACCGCGCACGCTCCTGACAATGCGTTCACCCACCCTGCTCGGGCAAATCGTTAATCAAGCCCAACCCTGAAACTGCGTTAACCAACCCGGCCATGGCAATTCATTAACCAACCCGGCTCGGGCAAATGGTTAACCAAGCCGGCCGGGCAAATCGTTGACCGGCCCGGCAGTCCCGACGATTCGACAATCAACCAGCTGAGGACAAACCCTTCGCCCTCAATAACAACTAGTTCTTGCCCCGCCGTCAAAATGTCCCGGCCGATGTTCATCAGAAACTCCTTGCTGGCCCATGGGCCCCCCTCCTTAACCTTAAGAGAGTCATAGTTACTCCCGCCGATTACCCGCGCTGCACTGAATTTCGTCAAGTTGGGTCTGGCAAGCCGCTAACCCGGCCGGCCGGGCCTGACAACGCTCTAGAAACCCGGAACAGGCAGTTTCGTGAACCAACCGCGCACGCTCCTGACAATGCGTTAGCCAACCCTGCTCGGGCAAATCGTTAATCAAGCCCAACCCTGAAACTGCGTTAACCAACCCGGCCATGGCAATTCATTAACCAACCCGGCTCGGACAAATGGTTAACCAAGCCCAACCCAGACAATTCGGTAACCAACCCGGCTCGGGCAAATGGTTAACCAAGCCGGCCGGGCAAATCGCTAACCGGCCCGGCAGTCCCGACAATTCGACAATCAACCCGCTGAGGACAAACCCTTCGCCCTCAATAACAACTAGTTCTTGCCCCGCCGTCAAAATGTCCCGGCCGATGTTCATCAGAAACTCCTTGCTGGCCCATGGGCCCCCCTCCTTACCTTAAGAGAGTCATAGTTACTCCCGCCGTTTACCCGCGCCGCACTGAATTTCGTCAAGTTGGGTCTGGCAAGCCGCTAACCCGGCCGGCCGGGCCTGACAACGCTCTAGAAACCCGGAACAGGCAGTTTCGTGAACCAACCGCGCACGCTCCTGACAATGCGTTCACCCACCCTGCTCGGGCAAATCGTTAACCAAGCCCAACCCTGACAATGCGTTAATCAACCCGGCCATGGCAATTCATTAACCAACCCGGCTCGGGCAAATGGTTAACCAAGCCGGCCGGGCAAATCGTTGACCGGCCCGGCAGTCCCGACGATTCGACAATCAACCAGCTGAGGACAAACCCTTCGCCCTCAATAACAACTAGTTCTTGCCCCGCCGTCAAAATGTCCCGGCCGATGTTCATCAGAAACTCCTTGCTGGCCCATGGGCCCTCCTCCTTAACCTGAAGAGAGTCATAGTTACTCCCGCCGTTTACCCGCGCCGCACTGAATTTCGTCAAGTTGGGTCTGGCAACCCGCTAACCCGGCCGGCCGGGCCTGACAACGCTCTAGAAACCCGGAACAGGCAGTTTCGTGAACCAACCGCGCACGCTCCTGACAATGCGTTAGCCAACCCTGCTCGGGCAAATCGTTAATCAAGCCCAACCCTGAAACTGCGTTAACCAACCCGGGCATGGCAATTCATTAACCAACCCGGCTCGGACAAATGGTTAACCAAGCCCAACCCTGACAATTCGGTAACCAACCCGGCTCGGGCAAATGGTTGATCAAGCCGGCCGGGCAAATCGGTAACCGGCCCGGCAGCCCCGACTATTCGACAATCAACCAGCTGAGGACAAACCCTTCACCCTCAATAACAACTACGTCTTGCCCCGCCGTCAAAATGTCCCGGCCGATGTTCATCAGAAACTCCTTGCTGGCCCATGGGCCCCCCTCCTTAACCTTAAGAGAGTCATAGTTACTCCCGCCGATTACCCGCGCCGCACTGAATTTCGTCAAGTTGGGTCTGGCAAGCCGCTAACCCGGCCGGCCGGGACTGACAACGCTCTAGAAACCCGGAACAGGCAGTTTCGTGAACCAACCGCGCACGCTCCTGACAATGCGTTAGCCAACCCTGCTCGGGCAAATCGTTAATCAAGCCCAACCCTGAAACTGCGTTAACCAACCCGGCCATGGCAATTCATTAACCAACCCGGCTCGGACAAATGGTTAACCAAGCCCAACCCAGACAATTCGGTAACCAACCCGGCTCGGGCAAATGGTTAACCAAGCCGGCCGGGCAAATCGCTAACCGGCCCGGCAGTCCCGACAATTCGACAATCAACCCGCTGAGGACAAACCCTTCGCCCTCAATAACAACTAGTTCTTGCCCCGCCGTCAAAATGTCCCGGCCGATGTTCATCAGAAACTCCTTGCTGGCCCATGGGCCCCCCTCCTTACCTTAAGAGAGTCATAGTTACTCCCGCCGTTTACCCGCGCCGCACTGAATTTCGTCAAGTTGGGTCTGGCAAGCCGCTAACCCGGCCGGCCGGGCCTGACAACGCTCTAGAAACCCGGAACAGGCAGTTTCGTGAACCAACCGCGCACGCTCCTGACAATGCGTTCACCCACCCTGCTCGGGCAAATCGTTAATCAAGCCCAACCCTGAAACTGCGTTAACCAACCCGGCCATGGCAATTCATTAACCAACCCGGCTCGGGCAAATGGTTAACCAAGCCGGCCGGGCAAATCGTTGACCGGCCCGGCAGTCCCGACGATTCGACAATCAACCAGCTGAGGACAAACCCTTCGCCCTCAATAACAACTAGTTCTTGCCCCGCCGTCAAAATGTCCCGGCCGATGTTCATCAGAAACTCCTTGCTGGCCCATGGGCCCCCCTCCTTAACCTTAAGAGAGTCATAGTTACTCCCGCCGATTACCCGCGCTGCACTGAATTTCGTCAAGTTGGGTCTGGCAAGCCGCTAACCCGGCCGGCCGGGCCTGACAACGCTCTAGAAACCCGGAACAGGCAGTTTCGTGAACCAACCGCGCACGCTCCTGACAATGCGTTAGCCAACCCTGCTCGGGCAAATCGTTAATCAAGCCCAACCCTGAAACTGCGTTAACCAACCCGGCCATGGCAATTCATTAACCAACCCGGCTCGGACAAATGGTTAACCAAGCCCAACCCAGACAATTCGGTAACCAACCCGGCTCGGGCAAATGGTTAACCAAGCCGGCCGGGCAAATCGCTAACCGGCCCGGCAGTCCCGACAATTCGACAATCAACCCGCTGAGGACAAACCCTTCGCCCTCAATAACAACTAGTTCTTGCCCCGCCGTCAAAATGTCCCGGCCGATGTTCATCAGAAACTCCTTGCTGGCCCATGGGCCCCCCTCCTTACCTTAAGAGAGTCATAGTTACTCCCGCCGTTTACCCGCGCCGCACTGAATTTCGTCAAGTTGGGTCTGGCAAGCCGCTAACCCGGCCGGCCGGGCCTGACAACGCTCTAGAAACCCGGAACAGGCAGTTTCGTGAACCAACCGCGCACGCTCCTGACAATGCGTTCACCCACCCTGCTCGGGCAAATCGTTAACCAAGCCCAACCCTGACAATGCGTTAATCAACCCGGCCATGGCAATTCATTAACCAACCCGGCTCGGGCAAATGGTTAACCAAGCCGGCCGGGCAAATCGTTGACCGGCCCGGCAGTCCCGACGATTCGACAATCAACCAGCTGAGGACAAACCCTTCGCCCTCAATAACAACTAGTTCTTGCCCCGCCGTCAAAATGTCCCGGCCGATGTTCATCAGAAACTCCTTGCTGGCCCATGGGCCCTCCTCCTTAACCTGAAGAGAGTCATAGTTACTCCCGCCGTTTACCCGCGCCGCACTGAATTTCGTCAAGTTGGGTCTGGCAACCCGCTAACCCGGCCGGCCGGGCCTGACAACGCTCTAGAAACCCGGAACAGGCAGTTTCGTGAACCAACCGCGCACGCTCCTGACAATGCGTTAGCCAACCCTGCTCGGGCAAATCGTTAATCAAGCCCAACCCTGAAACTGCGTTAACCAACCCGGGCATGGCAATTCATTAACCAACCCGGCTCGGACAAATGGTTAACCAAGCCCAACCCTGACAATTCGGTAACCAACCCGGCTCGGGCAAATGGTTGATCAAGCCGGCCGGGCAAATCGGTAACCGGCCCGGCAGCCCCGACTATTCGACAATCAACCAGCTGAGGACAAACCCTTCACCCTCAATAACAACTACGTCTTGCCCCGCCGTCAAAATGTCCCGGCCGATGTTCATCAGAAACTCCTTGCTGGCCCATGGGCCCCCCTCCTTACCTTAAGAGAGTCATAGTTACTCCCGCCGATTACCCGCGCTGCACTGAATTTCGTCAAGTTGGGTCTGGCAAGCCGCTAACCCGGCCGGCCGGGCCTGACAATGCTCTAGAAACCCGGAACAGGCAGTTTCGTGAACCAACTGCGCACGCTCCTGACAATGTGTTCACCCACCCTGCTCGGGCAAATCGTTAACCAAGCCCAAACCCGACAATTCGGTAACCAACCCAACCATGACAATTCGCTAACCAACCCGGCCCGGGCAAATGGTTAACCAAGCCCAAACCTGACAATTCGTTAACCAACCCGGCCCGGGCAAATGGTTAACCAAGCCGGCCGGGCAAATCGGTAACCGGCCCGGCAGCCCCGACTATTCGACAATCAACCAGCTGAGGAGAAACCCTTCACCCTCAATAACAACTACGTCTTGCCCCGCCGTCAAAATGTCCCGGCCGATGTTCATCAGAAACTCCTTGCTGGCCCATGGGCCCCCCCTCCTTACCTTAAGAGAGTCATAGTTACTCCCGC
>NW_027275319.1:55000-61918 GCF_030028105.1 Mobula birostris
CCGCTCTGGCGACCGGACGTCTCCGGCCTCTGCTGGAGCGGGGAGGGAACGCGCGGGTGCCGCCCGACCTTCTGGAAATCGCACATCGGCCGGCCGTCAGTCGGTAGCACCGCGCGCGCAGAGCCTCTCCTTCCTCTCGTTGGTGACCGAGGATCAACGCTTCGGTTGAGTCAGGCTGAACCGGGCATCTCCCTGCCACTCTGGCCTATGGAACTCTCCCGACTCTTTCGCCTTGCCCCTACGGCGCGAAAGAGTGCTGCTGCGGCCGGCGCGCCCGTCCCTTGCTCTCTCGGGCCATGTCTGTCGTCGCAGTGCCGCGCCATCCCCTATCGAGCCGCGTCGCTGGGTGAGGTCCGCACCCGCACCCTTCCGCCGAGCTGGCTCTCAGGACGGTCGACGGTCGCCGCTCGCCTCCGTCGGCCCAGGGCCTAACGCCGCGCCGGTGAACGCCTCGCCATCCCACCCCGTCGATCGCGCCGGTGAGGTCCGCACCTTCACCGCCTAGGTATATGCGCGTGGGTGTAGCTGCCTTCTCGGGATGGTCGACGGTCGTTCGACCGGCCCCCGTCATCTATGCGCACAGCAGTCCCGTCCGCCGGCGGGAGACTCCGTCAATCGATCGTGGTGCAAACGTGCGAATGCCCAACGTCAATTCCGCCCAAAGCATGAAGCCCTCGGTCGGCAATCGGGCCGCCCCGCGGCAGACCCACCTGCCCACCTCCGGAGATGGTAACGAGCCGAGCACGGAAGTTCGGCGCACGTGTCGAGACCGTCGCTTCCACTCGGCCTCTCCCAAAGGTAGGACCGACCAAGCCGGATCGATCGGGGAACAGAGGTCTAACGCAGACGACACTCGCGAGGGCACCAGCGGCAGGCTTGTCCCTTCTCCGTCTTGGTACACACAATGCCTCTTTGCTTTTCGGATCGATATAAAGCTTTTGCCACCGTCGGTCTGCCGGCCGCCGCCCGCGGTCCGCGCTCAGACTCTGTCTGTCCGCAGCCCCCGCTGCGTTCTTGGACTTTGTCATTTTTTTCGGAAATAGCGAAAAAAAGCTTTTATCATTGTAAGTCGGAGCTCGCCCGGCCTCCCGCTTACTGAGTCACAATTGAGTAAGGCTCACTTAGAACTCTGCACTGTGTCAACCGTACCACTAGTCACCCTGCTAAGTGTGTCTGGAAAACGTGTTCCCGTAAATCTCCGGGAACCCCGCCAATCCCCCCGTACAGAAATTGCATGTGTCAAGTCGGCGGGATGCCTCCCGGAAGTCCTACCGGGAAGGTCGCACTCTGGCCCCGCCAGGCGGGGCAAATCCGACCCCCATAGTGACTTCCGGGCCTAACTCGTTAACCAGAGCCGCGACAGACCGTGCAACAATGACATGTGTCAAACCGGCGGCACGACGCCCGGAGCTCATGCCGGTCGCGGGGCACCTCGGGCCCGCCCGACGGGGCAGATCCGACCTTCACAGGCTTCCGACGGCAATTGGTTAACCGGCGTGGCGCCGAGGGCACGCGGCTGGCTCGGCGGGCGGCCCTCCGGTAGTGCCGCCGTCGATCGGCCGCCTCGGTCGGCAGGAGGGCCCCGAAGTCGCCTTCATTCTGACTTCCGAGTCGGGACTTAGATTACTTTCGACTCTTCAGCCAAGGTCTCGGATCGACGGCGGGACCTGCGGTTGTCCCTCCGAAAATGCCGCCGCTCGGCCGGCACGGCCCGCCGAATACGTCCCCTTACTGGCTCCCGCCTCGGGACTTTGTCAGAAATTCATTCGGGCAAGGTTTCCATTCGGCGGCCGGAGCACCGGTAGTCATACGGAAAATGCCGCCCCTCGGCCGGCATGGGCCTGCGAATAGGTCCCGCTGACAGACTTCCGCGATTGGGTATTTGTCCGAAAATCCATACCGGCAATCTTCGGAATCGTGCGGAAAAGCTGCCGCGTGGCCCGGGTTAACCAATTGGGGAGGCCGGTGCCATCTACCGAATACTTCAACAACTCGTGAAAACGGCCTCCCTATATATCTGCAGGAACCCCGCCAATGCCCCCGTACAGAAATTGCATGTGTCAAAGGGGCGGCCGAATCTGACCCCGGCGGCCGAGCCTCTGGAACTCCGGGTCGGCCTCGGCCGGCAAATCCGACCCCCATCCAGACTTCCGGAGCGGACTTGGTTAACGAATTGCCACCGGGCAAATGGTTAACCGACAGATCTTGGAGGCTCGTTACCCAAGCCATCCCCCGCCGGTGCGAAAAGTTAACAATCAGCGGGCGGGCAATTCGTGAACCGACCGGGACCGGGCAATTCGTTAACCATTCGGAACCGGGCAATTCGTTAACCAACCTTGTCCTGGCAATGAGTGCACCAACCCGGCCGGACAATTCGTTAACCAAGCTGGCTCTGGCAATTCGTTAACCAACCTGGCCGGGACAATTCGTTAACCAACCCGGCCGGACAATTCGTTAACCAAGCTGGCTCTGGCAATTCGTTAACCAACCTGACCCTGACAATTCGTTAACCAACCCTGTCCTGGCAATGAGTGCACCAACCCGGCCGGACAATTCGGTAACCAACCAGACCCTGGCAATTCGTTAACCAACCAGGACGGGCAATTCGTCAACCAACCCTGTCCTGGCAATGAGTGCACCAACCCGGCCGGACAATTCGGTAACCAACCAGACCCTGGCAATTCGTTAACCAACCTGACCCGGACAATTCGTTAACCAACCAGGACGGGCAATTCGTTAACCAACCAGGCCCGGACAATACTTTAACCACCCTGGTTTTCCAATTCGTGAACCAACTGGGAACGGACAATTCGGTAACCAACCCTGTCCTGGCAATGAGTGCACCAACCCGGCCGGACAATTCGTTAACCACCCTGTCCTTGCCAATTCGTGAACCAACTGGGAACGGACAATTCGTTAACCAACCCGGCCGGACAGTTCGTTAACCAAGCTGGCTCTGGCAATTCGTTAACCTACCCGGCCATGGCAATTCGTTAACCAACCTGACCCTGACAATTCGTTAACCAGCCAGGACGGGCAATTCGTTAACCAACCTGGCCCGGACAATTCCTTAACCACCCTGGCCTTGCCAATTCGTGAACCAACTGGGAACGGACAATTCATTAAACAACCCTGTCCTGGCAATGAGTGCACCAACCCAGCCGGACAATTCGTTAACCAAGCTGGCTCTGGCAATTCGTTAACCTACTCGGACATGCCAATTCGTTAACCAGTCTGACCCGGACAATTCGCTAACCAACCCTACTCGGGCAAATCGTTAACCAAGCCCAACCCCGACAATTCGTTAACCAACCCTGCACGGTCAAGTCGTTAACCAAGCCCACACCCGACAATTCGTTAACCAACCCATACATGGCAATTCGCTAAACAACCCGGCTCGGGCAAATGGTTAACCAAGCCGGCCGGGCAAATCGTTAACCGGCCCGGCAGTCCCGACAATTCGACAATCAACCAGCTGAGGACAAACCCTTCGCCCTCAATAACAACTAGTTCTTGCCCCGCCGTCAAAATGTCCCGGCCGATGTTCATCAGAAACTCCTTGCTGGCCCATGGGCCCCCCCTCCTTACCTTAAGAGAGTCATAGTTACTCCCGCCGTTTACCCGCGCCGCACTGAATTTCGTCAAGTTGGGTCTGGCAACCCGCTAACCCGGCCGGCCGGGCCTGACAACGCTCTAGAAACCCGGAACAGGCAGTTTCGTGAACCAACCGCGCACGCTCCTGACAATGCGTTCACCCACCCTGCTCGGGCAAATCGTTAACCAAGCCCAACCCTGACAATGCGTTAATCAACCCGGCCATGGCAATTCATTAACCAACCCGGCTCGGGCAAATGGTTAACCAAGCCGGCCGGGCAAATCGTTGACCGGCCCGGCAGTCCCGACGATTCGACAATCAACCAGCTGAGGACAAACCCTTCGCCCTCAATAACAACTAGTTCTTGCCCCGCCGTCAAAATGTCCCGGCCGATGTTCATCAGAAACTCCTTGCTGGCCCATGGGCCCCCCTCCTTACCTTAAGAGAGTCATAGTTACTCCCGCTGTTTACCCGCGCCGCACTGAATTTCGTCAAGTTGGGTCTGGCAAGCCGCTAACCCGGCCGGCCGGGACTGACAACGCTCTAGAAACCCGGAACAGGCAGTTTCGTGAACCAACCGCGCACGCTCCTGACAATGCGTTAGCCAACCCTGCTCGGGCAAATCGTTAATCAAGCCCAACCCTGAAACTGCGTTAACCAACCCGGCCATGGCAATTCATTAACCAACCCGGCTCGGACAAATGGTTAACCAAGCCCAACCCAGACAATTCGGTAACCAACCCGGCTCGGGCAAATGGTTAACCAAGCCGGCCGGGCAAATCGCTAACCGGCCCGGCAGTCCCGACAATTCGACAATCAACCCGCTGAGGACAAACCCTTCGCCCTCAATAACAACTAGTTCTTGCCCCGCCGTCAAAATGTCCCGGCCGATGTTCATCAGAAACTCCTTGCTGGCCCATGGGCCCCCCTCCTTACCTTAAGAGAGTCATAGTTACTCCCGCCGTTTACCCGCGCCGCACTGAATTTCGTCAAGTTGGGTCTGGCAAGCCGCTAACCCGGCCGGCCGGGCCTGACAACGCTCTAGAAACCCGGAACAGGCAGTTTCGTGAACCAACCGCGCACGCTCCTGACAATGCGTTCACCCACCCTGCTCGGGCAAATCGTTAATCAAGCCCAACCCTGAAACTGCGTTAACCAACCCGGCCATGGCAATTCATTAACCAACCCGGCTCGGGCAAATGGTTAACCAAGCCGGCCGGGCAAATCGTTGACCGGCCCGGCAGTCCCGACGATTCGACAATCAACCAGCTGAGGACAAACCCTTCGCCCTCAATAACAACTAGTTCTTGCCCCGCCGTCAAAATGTCCCGGCCGATGTTCATCAGAAACTCCTTGCTGGCCCATGGGCCCCCCTCCTTAACCTTAAGAGAGTCATAGTTACTCCCGCCGATTACCCGCGCTGCACTGAATTTCGTCAAGTTGGGTCTGGCAAGCCGCTAACCCGGCCGGCCGGGCCTGACAACGCTCTAGAAACCCGGAACAGGCAGTTTCGTGAACCAACCGCGCACGCTCCTGACAATGCGTTAGCCAACCCTGCTCGGGCAAATCGTTAATCAAGCCCAACCCTGAAACTGCGTTAACCAACCCGGCCATGGCAATTCATTAACCAACCCGGCTCGGACAAATGGTTAACCAAGCCCAACCCAGACAATTCGGTAACCAACCCGGCTCGGGCAAATGGTTAACCAAGCCGGCCGGGCAAATCGCTAACCGGCCCGGCAGTCCCGACAATTCGACAATCAACCCGCTGAGGACAAACCCTTCGCCCTCAATAACAACTAGTTCTTGCCCCGCCGTCAAAATGTCCCGGCCGATGTTCATCAGAAACTCCTTGCTGGCCCATGGGCCCCCCTCCTTACCTTAAGAGAGTCATAGTTACTCCCGCCGTTTACCCGCGCCGCACTGAATTTCGTCAAGTTGGGTCTGGCAAGCCGCTAACCCGGCCGGCCGGGCCTGACAACGCTCTAGAAACCCGGAACAGGCAGTTTCGTGAACCAACCGCGCACGCTCCTGACAATGCGTTCACCCACCCTGCTCGGGCAAATCGTTAACCAAGCCCAACCCTGACAATGCGTTAATCAACCCGGCCATGGCAATTCATTAACCAACCCGGCTCGGACAAATGGTTAACCAAGCCCAACCCTGACAATTCGGTAACCAACCCGGCTCGGGCAAATGGTTGATCAAGCCGGCCGGGCAAATCGGTAACCGGCCCGGCAGCCCCGACTATTCGACAATCAACCAGCTGAGGACAAACCCTTCACCCTCAATAACAACTACGTCTTGCCCCGCCGTCAAAATGTCCCGGCCGATGTTCATCAGAAACTCCTTGCTGGCCCATGGGCCCCCCTCCTTACCTTAAGAGAGTCATAGTTACTCCCGCCGATTACCCGCGCTGCACTGAATTTCGTCAAGTTGGGTCTGGCAAGCCGCTAACCCGGCCGGCCGGGCCTGACAATGCTCTAGAAACCCGGAACAGGCAGTTTCGTGAACCAACTGCGCACGCTCCTGACAATGTGTTCACCCACCCTGCTCGGGCAAATCGTTAACCAAGCCCAAACCCGACAATTCGGTAACCAACCCAACCATGACAATTCGCTAACCAACCCGGCCCGGGCAAATGGTTAACCAAGCCCAAACCTGAAATTCGTTAACCAACCCGGCCCGGGCAAATGGTTAACCAAGCCGGCCGGGCAAATCGGTAACCGGCCCGGCAGCCCCGACTATTCGACAATCAACCAGCTGAGGAGAAACCCTTCACCCTCAATAACAACTACGTCTTGCCCCGCCGTCAAAATGTCCCGGCCGATGTTCATCAGAAACTCCTTGCTGGCCCATGGGCCCCCCTCCTTAACCTTAAGAGAGTCATAGTTACTCCCGCCGATTACCCGCGCCGCACTGAATTTCGTCAAGTTGGGTCTGGCAAGCCGCTAACCCGGCCGGCCGGGACTGACAACGCTCTAGAAACCCGGAACAGGCAGTTTCGTGAACCAACCGCGCACGCTCCTGACAATGCGTTAGCCAACCCTGCTCGGGCAAATCGTTAATCAAGCCCAACCCTGAAACTGCGTTAACCAACCCGGCCATGGCAATTCATTAACCAACCCGGCTCGGACAAATGGTTAACCAAGCCCAACCCAGACAATTCGGTAACCAACCCGGCTCGGGCAAATGGTTAACCAAGCCGGCCGGGCAAATCGCTAACCGGCCCGGCAGTCCCGACAATTCGACAATCAACCCGCTGAGGACAAACCCTTCGCCCTCAATAACAACTAGTTCTTGCCCCGCCGTCAAAATGTCCC
>NW_027275320.1:0-61902 GCF_030028105.1 Mobula birostris
GTACTTTGAGGCAGTAGAGTGAGGTACTTTGTACTTTGATGTAGTGCAGTGAGGAACTTTGTACTTTGAGGTAGTGCAGTGAGGTACCTCGTACTTTGAGGTAGTGCGGTGAGATACTTTGTACTTTGAGGTAGCAGAGTGAGGTACTTTGTACTTTGAGTAGTGTGGTGAGGAACTTTGTACTTTGAGGTAGTGCAGTGACGTACTTTGAGGTAGTGCAGTGAGGTAGTTTGTACTTTGACGTAGTGCAGTGAGGTACTTTGTACTTTGAGGTAGTGCGGTGAGGTACTTTGTACTTTGAAGTAGTAGAGTGATGTACTTCTTACTTTGAGGTAGTGCAGTGAGGTACTTTGTACTTTGAGGTAGTGCGGTGAGGTACTTTGTACTTTGAGGTAGTAGAGTGAGGTACTTTGTACTTTGAGGTAGTGTGGTGAGGAACTTTGTACTTTGAGGTAGTGCAGTGAGGAACTTTGTACTTTGAGGTAGTGCAGTGAGGTACTTTGTACTTTGAGGTAGTGCAGTGAGGTACTTTGAGGTAGTGCAGTGAGGTACTTTCTACTTTGAGGTAGTGCGGTGAGGTACTTTGTAGTTTGAGGTAGTGCGGTGTAGTACTTTGTACTTTGAGGTAGTGTAGTGAGGTACTTTGTAGTCTGAGGTAGTAGAGTGAGGTACTTTGTAATTTGTACTTTGAGGTAGTGCAGTGAGGAACTTTGTACTTTGAGGTGGTGCGGTGAGGTACTTTGTACTTTGAGGTAGTGCAGTGAGGAGCTTTGTACCTTGAGGTAGTGCGGTGAGGTATTTTGTACTTTGAAATAGTAGAGTGATGTACTTTGTACTTTGAGGTAGTGCAGTGAGGTACTTCGTACTTTGAGGTAGTGCGGTGAGGTACTTTGTACTTTGAGGTAGTAGAGTGAGGTACTTTGTACTTTGAGGAAGTAGAGTGAGGTACTTTGTACTTTGAGGTAGTGCAGTGAGGAACTTTGTACTTTGAGGTAGTAGAGTGAGGTACTTTGTACTTTGAGGTAGTGCAGTGAGGTACTTTGTACTTTGAGGTAGAAGAGTGAGGTACTTGGTATTTTGAGGTAGTGCGGTGAGGTACTTTGTACTTTGAGGTAGTAGAGTGAGGTACTTTGTACTTTGAGGTAATGCAGTGAGGTACTTTGTACTTTGAGGTAGTGCAGTGAGGAACTTTGTACTTTGAGGTAGTAGAGTGAGGTACTTTGTACTTTGATGTAGTGCGGTGAGGTACTTTGCACTTTGAGGTAGTAGAGTGAGGTACTTTGTACTTTGAGGTAGGGCAGTGAGGAACTTTGTACTTTGAGGTCGTGCAGTGAGGAACTTTGTACTTTGAGGTAGTGCAGTGAGGTACTTTGAGGTAGTGCAGTGAGGTACTTTGTATTTTGAGGTAGTGCGGTGAGGTACTTTGTACTTTGAGGTAGTGCGGTGCAGTACTTTGTACTTTGAGGTAGTGTAGTGAGGTACATTGTAGTCTGAGGTAGTAGAGTGAGGTACTTTGTAATTTGTACTTTGAGGTAGTGCAGTGAGGAACTTTGTACTTTGAGGTGGTGCGGTGAGGTACTTTGTACATTGAGGTAGTGCAGTGAGGAACTTTGTACTTTGAGGTAGTGCGGTGAGGGATTTTGTACTTTGAGATAGTAGAGTGATGTACTTTGTACTTTGAGGTAGTGCAGTGAGGTGCTTTGTACTTTGAGGTAGTGCGGTGAGGTACTTTGTACTTTGAGGTAGTAGAGTGAGGTACTTTGTACTTTGAGGAAGTAGAGTGAGGTACTTTGTACTTTGAGGTGGTGCAGTGAGGAACTTTGTACTTTGAGGTAGTAGAGTGAGGTACTTTGTACTTTGAGGTAGTGCAGTGAGGTACTTTGTACTTTGAGGTAGTAGAGTGAGGTTCTTTGTATTTTGAGGTAGTGCGGTGAGGTACTTTGTACTTTGAGGTAGTAGAGTGAGGTACTTTGTACTTTGAGGTAGTGCAGTGAGGTACTTTGTACTTTGAGGTCGGGCTTGAGGAACTTTGTACTTTGAGGTCGTGCAGTGATGAACTTTGTACTTTGAGGTAGAGCGGTGAGCTACTTTGTACTTTGAGGTAGTAGAGTGAGTACTTTGTACTTTGAGGTAGTGCGGTGAGGTACTTTGTACTTTGAGGTAGTGCGGTGAGGTACTTTGTACTTTGAGGTAGTGCAGTGAGGTACTTTGTACTTTGAGGTAGTAGACTGAGGTACTTTGTACTTTGAGGTTGTGCGGTGCGGTACTTTGTACTTTGAGGTAGTAGAGTGAGGTACTTTGTACTTTGAGGTAGTGCAGTGAGGAACTTGGTACTTTGAGGTAGTAGAGTGAGGAACTTTGTACTTTGAGGTAGTGCGGTGAGGTAGATTGTACTTTGAGGTAGTGCAGTGAGGTACCTTGAGGTAGTGTGGTGAGGATCTTTGTACTTTGAGGTAGTAGAGTGAGGTACTTTGTACTTTGAGGTAGTGCAGTGAGGTACTTTGTACTTTGAGGTAGAGCGTTGAGCTACTTTGTACTTTGAGGTAGTAGAGTGAGGTACTTTGTACTTTGAGGTAGGGCGGTGAGGAACTATGTACTTTGAGGTAGTGCAGTGAGGAACTTTGTACTTTGAGGTAGTGCAGTGAGGTACTTTGAGGTAGTGCAGTGAGGTACTTTCTACTTTGAGGTAGTGCGGTGAGGTACTTTGTAGTTTGAGGTAGTGCGGTGCAGTACTTTGTACTTTGAGGTAGTGTAGTGAGGTACTTTGTAGTCTGTGGTAGTAGAGTGAGGTACTTTGTACTTTGAGGTTGTGCACTGAGGTGCTTTGTACTTTGAGGTAGTGAGGTGAGGTACTTTGTACTTTGAGGTAGTGCAATGAGGTACTTTGTACTTTGAAGTAGTGCGGTGAGGAACTTTGTACTTTGAGGTAGTAGAGTGAGGTACTTTGTACTTTGAGGAAGTAGAGTGAGGTACTTTGTACTTTGAGGTAGTGCAGTGAGGTACTTTGCACTATGAGGTAGTGTGGTGAGGAACTTTGTACTTTGATGTAGTAGAGTGAGGTACTTTGTACTTTGAGGTAGTGCAGGGAGGTACTTTGTACTTTGAGTTAGTGCAGTGAGGAACTTTGTACTTTGAGGTAGTAGAGTGCAGTACTTTGTACTTTGAGGTAGTGCGGTGAGGTACTTTGTACTTTGAGGTAGTAGAGTGAGGTACTTTGTACTTTGAGGCAGGGCGGTGAGGAAGTTTGTACTTTGAGGTAGGGCAGTGAGGTACTTTGTACTTTGAGGTAGAGCGGTGAGCTACTTTGTAATTTGAGGTAGTGCAGTGAGGTGCTTTGTACTTTGAGGTAGCGCGGTGAGGTACTTTGTACTTTGCGGTAGTAGAGTGAGGTACTTTGTACTTTGAGGACGTAGAGTGAGGTACTTTGTACTTTGAGGTAGTGCAGTGAGGAACTTTGTACTTTGAGGTAGTAGAGTGCGGTACTTTGTAATTTGAGGTAGTGCAGTGAGGTGCTTTGCACTTTGAGGTAGTGCGGTGAGGTACTTTGTACTTTGAGTTAGTGCAATGAGGTACTTTGTACTTTGATGTAGTGCGGTGACGAACTTTGTACTTTGAGGCAGTAGAGTGAGGTACTTTGTACTTTGAGGAAGTAGAGTGAGGTACTTTGTAATTTGAGGTAGTGCAGTGAGGAACTTTGTACTTTGAGGTAGTAGAGTGAGGTACTTTTTACTTTGAGGTAGTGCGGTGAGGAACTTTGTACTTTGTGGTAGTGCGGTGAGGTACTTTGTACTTTGAGGTAGTAGAGTGAGGAACTGTGTACTTTGAGGTAGTGCGGTGAGGTACTTTGTACTTTGAGGTAGTGCAGTGAGGTACTTTGTACTTTGAGGTAGTAGAGTGAGATACTTTGTAGTTTGTGGTAGTGCGGTGCCGTACTTTGTACTTTGAGGTAGTAGAGTGAGGAACTTTGTACTTTGAGGTAGAGCGGTGAGGTAGTTTGTACTTTGAGGTAGTGCAGTGAGGTACCTTGAGGTAGTGCGGTGAGGAACTTTGTACTTTGAGGTAGTAGAGTGAGGTACTTTGTACTTTGATGTAGTGCAGTGAGGAACTTTGTACTTTGAGGTAGTGCAGTGAGGTACTTTGTACTTTGAGGTAGAGCGGTGAGCTACTTTGTACTTTGAGGTAGTAGAGTGAGGTACTTTGTACTTTGAGGTAGTGCAGTGAGGTACTTTGTACTTTGAGGTAGTGCAGTGAGGTAGTTTGTACTTTGAGGTAGTAGAGTGAGGCACTTTGTACTTTGAGGTAGTGCAGTGAGGAACTTTGTACTTTGAGGTAGTAGAGTGAGGAACTTTGTACTTTGAGGTAGTGCGGTGAGGTAGTTTGTACTTTGAGGTAGTGCAGTGAGGTACCTTGAGGTAGTGCGGTGAGGAACTTTGTACTTTGAGGTAGTAGAGTGAGGTACTTTGTACTTTGAGGTAGTGCAGTGAGGTACTTTGTACTTTGAGGTAGAGCGGTGAGCTACTTTGTACTTTGAGGTAGTAGAGTGAGGTACTTTGTACTTTGAGGTAGTGCAGTGAGGAACTTTGTACTTTGAGGTAGTAGAGTGAGGAACTTTGTACTTTGAGGTAGTGCGGTGAGGTAGTTTGTACTTTGAGGTAGTGCAGTGAGGTACCTTGAGGTAGTGCGGTGAGGAACTTTGTACTTTGAGGCAGTAGAGTGAGGTACTTTGTACTTTGATGTAGTGCAGTGAGGAACTTTGTACTTTGAGGTAGTGCAGTGAGGTACCTCGTACTTTGAGGTAGTGCGGTGAGATACTTTGTACTTTGAGGTAGCAGAGTGAGGTACTTTGTACTTTGAGGTAGTGTGGTGACGTACTTTGAGGTAGTGCAGTGAGGTAGTTTGTACTTTGACGTAGTGCAGTGAGGTACTTTGTACTTTGAGGTAGTGCGGTGAGGTACTTTGTACTTTGAAGTAGTAGAGTGATGTACTTCTTACTTTGAGGTAGTGCAGTGAGGTACTTTGTACTTTGAGGTAGTGCGGTGAGGTACTTTGTACTTTGAGGTAGTAGAGTGAGGTACTTTGTACTTTGAGGTAGTGTGGTGAGGAACTTTGTACTTTGAGGTAGTGCAGTGAGGAACTTTGTACTTTGAGGTAGTGCAGTGAGGTACTTTGTACTTTGACGTAGTGCAGTGAGGTACTTTGTACTTTGAGGTAGTAGAGTGAGGTTCTTTGTACTTTGAGGTAGTAGAATGAGGTACTTTGTACTTTGAGGTAGTGCATTGAGGTACTTTGAGGTAGTGCTGTGAGGTACTTTGTACTTTGAGGTAGTGCGGTGAGGTACATTGTACTTTGAGGAAGTAGAGTGAGGTACTTTTTACTTTGAGGTAGTGCGGTGAGGTACTTTGTACTTTGAGGTAGTAGAGTGAGGTACTTTGTACTTTGAGGTAGTGTGGTGAGGAACTTTGTACTTTGAGGTAGTGCAGTGAGGTACTTTGTATTTTGACGTAGTGCAGTGAGGTACTTTGTACTTTGAGGTAGCAGAGTGAGGTTCTTTGTACTTTGAAATAGTAGAGTGAGGTACTTTGTACTTTGAGGTAGTGCAGTGAGGTACTTTGAGGTAGTGCAGTGAGGTACTTTGTACTTTGAGGTAGTGCGGTGAGGTACTTTGTACTTTGAGGTAGTGCGGTGAGGTACTTTGTACTTTGAGGAAGTAGAGTGAGGTACTTTGTACTTTGAGGTAGTGCGGTGAGGTACTTTGTACTTTGAGGTAGTGCAGTGACGTAGTTTGTACTTTGAGGCAGTGCGGTGAGGTACTTTGAGGTAGTGCAGTGAGGTACTTTGTACTTTGAGGTAGTAGAGTGATGTACTTTGTACTTTGAGATAGTGCAGTGAGGTACCTTGTACTTTGAGGTAGTGCGGTGAGATACTTTGTACTTTGAGGTAGTAGAGTGAGGTACTTTGTACTTTGAGGTCGTGCTGTGATGAACTTTGTACTTTGAGGTAGTGCAGTGAGGAACTTTGTACTTTGAGGTAGAGCGGTGAGCTACTTTGTACTTTGAGGTAGTAGAGTGAGTACTTTGTACTTTGAGGTAGTGGAGTGAGGTACTTTGTACTTTGAGTTAGTGCAGTGAGGAACTTTGTACTTTGAGGTAGTAGAGTGAGGTACTTTGTACTTTGAGGTAGTGCGGTGAGGTACTTTGTACTTTGAGGTAGTAGAGTGAAGTACTTTGTACTTTGAGGTAGGGCGGTGAGGAACTTTGTACTTTGAGGTAGTGCAGTGAGGAACTTTGTACTTTGAGGTAGTGCAGTGAGGTTCTTTGTACTTTGAGGTAGAGCGGTGAGCTACTTTGTACTTTGAGGTAGTAGAGCGAGGTACTTTGTACTTTGAGGTAGTGCGGTGAGGTACTTTGTACTTTGAGGTAGTGCAGTGAGGTACTTTGTACTTTGAGGTAGTAGAGTGAGGTACTTTGTACTTTGAGGTAGTGCGGTGCGGTACTTTGTACTTTGAGGTAGTAGAGTGAGGTACTTTGTATTTTGAGGTAGTGCAGTGAGGAACTTTGTACTTTGAGGTAGTAGAGTGAGGAACTTTGTACTTTGAGGTATTGCGGTGAGGTATTTTGTACTTTGAGGTAGTGCAGTGAGGTACCTTGAGGTAGTGCGGTGAGGAACTTTGTACTTTGAGGTAGTAGAGTGAGGTACTTTGTACTTTGAGGTAGTGCAGTGAGGTACTTTGTACTTTGAGGTAGAGCAGTGAGCTACTTTGTACTTTGAGGTAGTAGAGTGAGGTACTTTGTACTTTGAGGTAGGGCGGTGAGGAACTATGTACTTTGAGGTAGTGCAGTGAGGAACTTTGTACTTTGAGGTAGTGTAGTGAGGTACTTTGAGGTAGTGCAGTGAGGTACTTTGTACTTTGAGGTAGTGCGGTGAGGTACTTTGTACTTTGAGGTAGTGCGATGCAGTACTTTGTACTTTGAGGTAGTGTAGTGAGGTACTTTGTAGTCTGAGGTAGTAGTGTGAGGTACTTTGTAATTTGTACTTTGAGGTAGCGCAGTGAGGAACTTTGTACTTTGAGGTGGTGCGGTGAGGTACTTTGTACTTTGAGGTAGTGCAGTGAGGAACTTTGTACTTTGAGGTAGTGCGGTGTGGTATTTTGTACTTTGAGATAGTAGAGTGATGTACTTTGTACTTTGAGGTAGTGCAGTGAGGTGCTTTGTACTTTGAGGTAGTGCGGTGAGGTACTTTGTACTTTGAGGTAGTAGAGTGAGGTAGTTTGTACTTTGAGGAAGTAGAGTGAGGTACTTTGTACTTTGAGGTAGTAGAGTGAGGTACTTTGTATTTTGAGGTAGTGCGGTGAGGTACTTTGTACTTTGAGGTAGTAGAGTGAGGTACTTTGTACTTTGAGGTAGTGCAGTGAGGTACTTTGTACTTTGAGGTAGTGCAGTGAGGAACTTTGTACTTTCAGGTAGTAGAGTGAGGTACTTTGTACTTTGATGTAGTGCGGTGAGGTACTTCGTACTTTGAGGTAGTGCAGTGAGGTATTTTGAGGTAGTGCAGTGAGGTACTTTGTACTTTGAGGTAGTGCGGTGAGGTACTTTGTACATTGAGGTAGTGCGGTGCAGTACTTTGTACTTTGAGGTAGTGTAGTGAGGTACTTTGTAGTCTGAGGTAGTTAGGTGAGGTACTTTGTACTTAGAGGCAGGGCGGTGAGGAACTTTGTACTTTGAGGTAGTGCGGTGAGGTACTTTGTACTTTGATATAGTGCGGTGCAGTACTTTGTACTTTGAGGTGGTGTAGTGAGGTACTTTGTAGTCTGAGGTAGTAGAGTGAGGGTCTTTGTAATTTGCACTTTGAGGTAGTGCTGTGAGGAACTTTGTACTTTGAGGTGGAGCGGTGAGGTACTTTGTACTTTGAGGTAGTGCAGTGAGGAACTTTGTAGTTTGAGGTAGTGCGGTGAGGTACTTTGTACTTTGAGATAGTAGAGTGATGTACTTTATACTTTGAGGTAGTGCAGTGAGGTGCTTTGTACTTTGAGGTAGGGCGGTGAGGTACTTTGTACTTTGAAGTAGTGCGGTGAGGAACTTTGTACTTTGAGGTAGTAGAGTGAGGTACTTTGTACTTTGAGGTAGTAGAGTGAGGAACTTTGTTCTTTGAGGTAGTGTAGTGAGGAAGTTTGTAATTTGAGGTAGTAGAGTGAGGTATTTTGTACTTTGAGGTAGTGCAGTGAGGTACTTTGTACTTTGAGTTAGTGCAGTGAGGAACATTATACTTTGAGGTAGTAGAGTGAGGCACTTTGTAGTTTGAGGTAGTGCGGTGAGGTACTTTGTACTTTGAGGTAGTAGAGTGAGGTACTTTGTACTTTGAGGTAGGGCGGTGAGGAACTTTGTACTTTAAGGTCGTGCAGTGATGAACTTTGTACTTTGGGGTAGTGCAGTGAGGTACTTTGTACTTTGAGGTAGAGCGGTGAGCTACTTTGTACTTTGAGGTAGTAGAGTGAGGTACTTTGTACTTTGACGTAGTGCGGTGAGGTACTTTGTACTTTGAGGTAGTGCAGTGAGGTACTTTGTACTTTGAGGTAGTAGACTGAGGTACTTTGTACTTTGAGGTTGTGCGGTGCGGTACTTTGTACTTTGAGGTAGTAGAGTGAGGTACTTTGTACTTTGAGGTAGTGCAGTGAGGAACTTTGTACTTTGAGGTAGTAGAGTGGGGAACTTTGTACTTTGAGGAAGTGCGGTGAGGTAGTTTGTACTTTGAGTTAGTGCAGTGAGGTACCTTGAGGTAGTGCGGTGAGGAACTTTGTACTTTGAGGTAGCAGAGTGAGGTACTTTGTAGTTTGAGGTAGTGCAGTGAGGTACTTTGTACTTTGAGGTAGAGCGGTGAGCTACTTTGTACTTTGAGGTAGTAGAGTGAGGTACTATGTACTTTGAGGTAGGGCGGTGAGGAACTATGTACTTTGAGGTAGTGCAGTGAGGAACTTTGTACTTTGAGGTAGTGCAGTGAGGTACTTTGAGGTAGTGCAGTGAGGTACTTTCTACTTTGAGGTAGTGCGGAGAGGTACTTTGTAGTTTGAGGTAGTGCGGTGTAGTACTTTGTACTTTGAGGTAGTGTAGTGAGGTACTTTGTAGTCTGAGGTAGTAGAGTGAGGGTCTTTGTAATTTGCACTTTGAGGTAGTGCTGTGAGGAACTTTGTACTTTGAGGTGGAGCGGTGAGGTACTTTGTACTTTGAGGTAGTGCAGTGAGGAACTTTGTAGTTTGAGGTAGTGCGGTGAGGTACTTTGTACTTTGAGATAGTAGAGTGATGTACTTTATACTTTGAGGTAGTGCAGTGAGGTGCTTTGTACTTTGAGGTAGGGCGGTGAGGTACTTTGTACTTTGAAGTAGTGCGGTGAGGAACTTTGTACTTTGAGGTAGTAGAGTGAGGTACTTTGTACTTTGAGGTAGTAGAGTGAGGAACTTTGTTCTTTGAGGTAGTGTAGTGAGGAAGTTTGTAATTTGAGGTAGTAGAGTGAGGTATTTTGTACTTTGAGGTAGTGCAGTGAGGTACTTTGTACTTTGAGTTAGTGCAGTGAGGAACATTATACTTTGAGGTAGTAGAGTGAGGCACTTTGTAGTTTGAGGTAGTGCGGTGAGGTACTTTGTACTTTGAGGTAGTAGAGTGAGGTACTTTGTACTTTGAGGTAGGGCGGTGAGGAACTTTGTACTTTGAGGTCGTGCAGTGATGAACTTTGTACTTTGGGGTAGTGCAGTGAGGTACTTTGTACTTTGAGGTAGAGCGGTGAGCTACTTTGTACTTTGAGGTAGTAGAGTGAGGTACTTTGTACTTTGACGTAGTGCGGTGAGGTACTTTGTACTTTGAGGTAGTGCAGTGAGGTACTTTGTACTTTGAGGTAGTAGACTGAGGTACTTTGTACTTTGAGGTTGTGCGGTGCGGTACTTTGTACTTTGAGGTAGTAGAGTGAGGTACTTTGTACTTTGAGGTAGTGCAGTGAGGAACTTTGTACTTTGAGGTAGTAGAGTGGGGAACTTTGTACTTTGAGGAAGTGCGGTGAGGTAGTTTGTACTTTGAGTTAGTGCAGTGAGGTACCTTGAGGTAGTGCGGTGAGGAACTTTGTACTTTGAGGTAGCAGAGTGAGGTACTTTGTAGTTTGAGGTAGTGCAGTGAGGTACTTTGTACTTTGAGGTAGAGCGGTGAGCTACTTTGTACTTTGAGGTAGTAGAGTGAGGTACTATGTACTTTGAGGTAGGGCGGTGAGGAACTATGTACTTTGAGGTAGTGCAGTGAGGAACTTTGTACTTTGAGGTAGTGCAGTGAGGTACTTTGAGGTAGTGCAGTGAGGTACTTTCTACTTTGAGGTAGTGCGGAGAGGTACTTTGTAGTTTGAGGTAGTGCGGTGTAGTACTTTGTACTTTGAGGTAGTGTAGTGAGGTACTTTGTAGTCTGAGGTAGTAGAGTGAGGTACTTTGTAATTTGTACTTTGAGGTAGTGCAGTGAGGAACTTTGTACTTTGAGGTGGTGCGGTGAGGTACTTTGTACTTTGAGGTAGTGCAGTGAGGAGCTTTGTACTTTGAGGTAGTGCGGTGAGGTATTTTGTACTTTGAAATAGTAGAGTGATGTACTTTGTACTTTGAGGTAGTGCAGTGAGGTACTTCGTAGTTTGAGGTAGTACGGTGAGGTACTTTGTACTTTGACTTAGTAGAGTGAGGTACTTTGTACTTTGAGGAAGTAGAGTGAGGTACTTTGTACTTTGAGGTAGTGCAGTGAGGAACTTTGTACTTTGAGGTAGTAGAGTGAGGTACTATGTACTTTGAGGTAGTGCAGTGAGGTACTTTGTACTTTGAGGTAGAAGAGTGAGGTACTTGGTATTTTGAGGTAGTGCGGTGAGGTACTTTGCACTTTGAGGTAGTAGAGTGAGGTACTTTGTACTTTGAGGTAGGGCAGTGAGGAACTTTGTACTTTGAGGTCGTGCAGTGAGGAACTTTGTACTTTGAGGTAGTGCAGTGAGGTACTTTGAGGTAGTGCAGTGAGGTACTTTGTATTTTGAGGTAGTGCGGTGAGGTACTTTGTACTTTGAGGTAGTGCGGTGCAGTACTTTGTACTTTGAGGTAGTGTAGTGAGGTACATTGTAGTCTGAGGTAGTAGAGTGAGGTACTTTGTAATTTGTACTTTGAGGTAGTGCAGTGAGGAACTTTGTACTTTGAGGTGGTGCGGTGAGGTACTTTGTACATTGAGGTAGTGCAGTGAGGAACTTTGTACTTTGAGTTAGTGCGGTGAGGGATTTTGTACTTTGAGATAGTAGAGTGATGTACTTTGTACTTTGAGGTAGTGCAGTGAGGTGCTTTGTACTTTGAGGTAGTGCGGTGAGGTACTTTGTACTTTGAGGTAGTAGAGTGAGGTACTTTGTACTTTGAGGAAGTAGAGTGAGGTACTTTGTACTTTGAGGTGGTGCAGTGAGGAACTTTGTACTTTGAGGTAGTAGAGTGAGGTACTTTGTACTTTGAGGTAGTGCAGTGAGGTACTTTGTACTTTGAGGTAGTAGAGTGAGGTTCTTTGTATTTTGAGGTAGTGCGGTGAGGTACTTTGTACTTTGAGGTAGTAGAGTGAGGTACTTTGTACTTTGAGGTAGTGCAGTGAGGTACTTTGTACTTTGAGGTCGGGCGGTGAGGAACTTTGTACTTTGAGGTCGTGCAGTGATGAACTTTGTACTTTGAGGTAGTGCAGTGAGGAACTTTGTACTTTGAGGTAGAGCGGTGAGCTACTTTGTACTTTGAGGTAGTAGAGTGAGTACTTTGTACTTTGAGGTAGTGCGGTGAGGTACTTTGTACTTTGAGGTAGTGCAGTGAGGTACTTTGTACTTTGAGGTAGTAGACTGAGGTACTTTGTACTTTGAGGTTGTGCGGTGCGGTACTTTGTACTTTGAGGTAGTAGAGTGAGGTACTTTGTACTTTGAGGTAGTGCAGTGAGGAACTTGGTACTTTGAGGTAGTAGAGTGAGGAACTTTGTACTTTGAGGTAGTGCGGTGAGGTAGATTGTACTTTGAGGTAGTGCAGTGAGGTACCTTGAGGTAGTGTGGTGAGGATCTTTGTACTTTGAGGTAGTAGAGTGAGGTACTTTGTACTTTGAGGTAGTGCAGTGAGGTACTTTGTACTTTGAGGTAGAGCGTTGAGCTACTTTGTACTTTGAGGTAGTAGAGTGAGGTACTTTGTACTTTGAGGTAGGGCGGTGAGGAACTATGTACTTTGAGGTAGTGCAGTGAGGAACTTTGTACTTTGAGGTAGTGCAGTGAGGTACTTTGAGGTAGTGCAGTGAGGTACTTTCTACTTTGAGGTAGTGCGGTGAGGTACTTTGTAGTTTGAGGTAGTAGAGTGAGGTACTTTGTACTTTGAGGTTGTGCACTGAGGTGCTTTGTACTTTGAGGTAGTGAGGTGAGGTACTTTGTACTTTGAGGTAGTGCAATGAGGTACTTTGTACTTTGAAGTAGTGCGGTGAGGAACTTTGTACTTTGAGGTAGTAGAGTGAGGTACTTTGTACTTTGAGGTAGTGCAGTGAGGTACTTTGCACTTTGAGGTAGTGTGGTGAGGAACTTTGTACTTTGATGTAGTAGAGTGAGGTACTTTGTACTTTGAGGTAGTGCAGGGAGGTACTTTGTACTTTGAGTTAGTGCAGTGAGGAACTTTGTACTTTGAGGTAGTAGAGTGCGGTACTTTGTACTTTGAGGTAGTGCGGTGAGGTACTTTGTACTTTGAGGTAGTAGAGTGAGGTACTTTGTACTTTGAGGCAGGGCGGTGAGGAAGTTTGTACTTTGAGGTAGTGCAGTGAGGTACTTTGTACTTTGAGGTAGAGCGGTGAGCTACTTTGTACTTTGAGGTAGTAGAGTGAAGTACTTTGTACTTTGAGGTAGTGCGGTGAGGTACTTTGTACTTTGAGGTAGTGCAGTGAGGTACTTTGTATTTTGAGGTAGTGCAGTGAGGAACTTTGTACTTTGAGGTAGTAGAGTAAGGAACTTTGTACTTTGAGGTATTGCGGTGAGGTAGTTTGTACTTTGAGGTAGTGCAGTGAGGTACCTTGAGGTAGTGCGGTGAGGAACTTTGTACTTTGAGGTAGTAGAGTGAGGTACTTTGTACTTTGAGGTAGTGCAGTGAGGTACTTTGTACTTTGAGGTAGAGCAGTGAGCTACTTTGTACTTTGAGGTAGTAGAGTGAGGTACTTTGTACTTTGAGGTAGGGCGGTGAGGAACTATGTACTTTGAGGTAGTGCAGTGAGGAACTTTGTACTTTGAGGTAGTGTAGTGAGGTACTTTGAGGTAGTGCAGTGAGGTACTTTGTACTTTGAGGTAGTGCGGTGAGGTACTTTGTACTTTGAGGTAGTGCGATGCAGTACTTTGTACTTTGAGGTCGTGTTGTGAGGTACTTTGTAGTCTGAGGTAGTAGTGTGAGGTACTTTGTAATTTGTACTTTGAGGTAGTGCAGTGAGGAACTTTGTACTTTGAGGTGGTGCGGTGAGGTACTTTGTACTTTGAGGTAGTGCAGTGAGGAACTTTGTACTTTGAGGTAGTGCGGTGTGGTATTTTGTACTTTGAGATAGTAGAGTGATGTACTTTGTACTTTGAGGTAGTGCAGTGAGGTGCTTTGTACTTTGAGGTAGTGCGGTGAGGTACTTTGTACTTTGAGGTAGTAGAGTGAGGTAGTTTGTACTTTGAGGAAGTAGAGTGAGGTAGTTTGTACTTTGAGGTAGTAGAGTGAGGTACTTTGTATTTTGAGGTAGTGCGGTGAGGTACTTTGTACTTTGAGGTAGTAGAGTGAGGTACTTTGTACTTTGAGGTAGTGCAGTGAGGTACTTTGTACTTTGAGGTAGTGCAGTGAGGAACTTTGTACTTTGAGGTAGTAGAGTGAGGTACTTTGTACTTTGATGTAGTGCGGTGAGGTACTTTGTACTTTGAGGTAGTGCAGTGAGGTATTTTGAGGTAGTGCAGTGAGGTACTTTGTACTTTGAGGTAGTGCGGTGAGGTACTTTGTACATTGAGGTAGTGCGGTGCAGTACTTTGTACTTTGAGGTAGTGTAGTGAGGTACTTTGTAGTCTGAGGTAGTTAGGTGAGGTACTTTGTACTTAGAGGCAGGGCGGTGAGGAACTTTGTACTTTGAGGTAGTGCTGTGAGGTACTTTGTAGTCTGAGGTAGTAGAGTGAGGGTCTTTGTAATTTGCACTTTGAGGTAGTGCTGTGAGGAACTTTGTACTTTGAGGTGGAGCGGTGAGGTACTTTGTACTTTGAGGTAGTGCAGTGAGGAACTTTGTAGTTTGAGGTAGTGCGGTGAGGTACTTTGTACTTTGAGATAGTAGAGTGATGTACTTTATACTTTGAGGTAGTGCAGTGAGGTGCTTTGTACTTTGAGGTAGGGCGGTGAGGTACTTTGTACTTTGAAGTAGTGCGGTGAGGAACTTTGTACTTTGAGGTAGTAGAGTGAGGTACTTTGTACTTTGAGGTAGTAGAGTGAGGAACTTTGTTCTTTGAGGTAGTGTAGTGAGGAAGTTTGTAATTTGAGGTAGTAGAGTGAGGTATTTTGTACTTTGAGGTAGTGCAGTGAGGTACTTTGTACTTTGAGGTAGAGCAGTGAGCTACTTTGTACTTTGAGGTAGTAGAGTGAGGTACTTTGTACTTTGAGGTAGGGCGGTGAGGAACTATGTACTTTGAGGTAGTGCAGTGAGGAACTTTGTACTTTGAGGTAGTGTAGTGAGGTACTTTGAGGTAGTGCAGTGAGGTACTTTGTACTTTGAGGTAGTGCGGTGAGGTACTTTGTACTTTGAGGTAGTGCGATGCAGTACTTTGTACTTTGAGGTAGTGTTGTGAGGTACTTTGTAGTCTGAGGTAGTAGTGTGAGGTACTTTGTAATTTGTACTTTGAGGTAGTGCAGTGAGGAACTTTGTACTTTGAGGTGGTGCGGTGAGGTACTTTGTACTTTGAGGTAGTGCAGTGAGGAACTTTGTACTTTGAGGTAGTGCGGTGTGGTATTTTGTACTTTGAGATAGTAGAGTGATGTACTTTGTACTTTGAGGTAGTGCAGTGAGGTGCTTTGTACTTTGAGGTAGTGCGGTGAGGTACTTTGTACTTTGAGGTAGTAGAGTGAGGTAGTTTGTACTTTGAGGAAGTAGAGTGAGGTAGTTTGTACTTTGAGGTAGTAGAGTGAGGTACTTTGTATTTTGAGGTAGTGCGGTGAGGTACTTTGTACTTTGAGGTAGTAGAGTGAGGTACTTTGTACTTTGAGGTAGTGCAGTGAGGTACTTTGTACTTTGAGGTAGTGCAGTGAGGAACTTTGTACTTTGAGGTAGTAGAGTGAGGTACTTTGTACTTTGATGTAGTGCGGTGAGGTACTTTGTACTTTGAGGTAGTGCAGTGAGGTATTTTGAGGTAGTGCAGTGAGGTACTTTGTACTTTGAGGTAGTGCGGTGAGGTACTTTGTACATAGAGGTAGTGCGGTGCAGTACTTTGTACTTTGAGGTAGTGTAGTGAGGTACTTTGTAGTCTGAGGTAGTTAGGTGAGGTACTTTGTACTTAGAGGCAGGGCGGTGAGGAACTTTGTACTTTGAGGTAGTGCTGTGAGGTACTTTGTAGTCTGAGGTAGTAGAGTGAGGGTCTTTGTAATTTGCACTTTGAGGTAGTGCTGTGAGGAACTTTGTACTTTGAGGTGGAGCGGTGAGGTACTTTGTACTTTGAGGTAGTGCAGTGAGGAACTTTGTAGTTTGAGGTAGTGCGGTGAGGTACTTTGTACTTTGAGATAGTAGAGTGATGTACTTTATACTTTGAGGTAGTGCAGTGAGGTGCTTTGTACTTTGAGGTAGGGCGGTGAGGTACTTTGTACTTTGAAGTAGTGCGGTGAGGAACTTTGTACTTTGAGGTAGTAGAGTGAGGTACTTTGTACTTTGAGGTAGTAGAGTGAGGAACTTTGTTCTTTGAGGTAGTGTAGTGAGGAAGTTTGTAATTTGAGGTAGTAGAGTGAGGTATTTTGTACTTTGAGGTAGTGCAGTGAGGTACTTTGTACTTTGAGTTAGTGCAGTGAGGAACATTATACTTTGAGGTAGTAGAGTGAGGCACTTTGTAGTTTGAGGTAGTGCGGTGAGGTACTTTGTACTTAGAGGTAGTAGAGTGAGGTACTTTGTACTTTGAGGTAGGGCGGTGAGGAACTTTGTACTTTGAGGTCGTGCAGTGATGAACTTTGTACTTTGGGGTAGTGCAGTGAGGTACTTTGTACTTTGAGGTAGAGCGGTGAGCTACTTTGTACTTTGAGGTAGTAGAGTGAGGAACTTTGTACTTTGACGTAGTGCGGTGAGGTACTTTGTACTTTGAGGTAGTGCAGTGAGGTACTTTGTACTTTGAGGTAGTAGACTGAGGTACTTTGTACTTTGAGGTTGTGCGGTGCGGTACTTTGTACTTTGAGGTAGTAGAGTGAGGTACTTTGTACTTTGAGGTAGTGCAGTGAGGAACTTTGTACTTTGAGGTAGTAGAGTGGGGAACTTTGTACTTTGAGGAAGTGCGGTGAGGTAGTTTGTACTTTGAGGTAGTGCAGTGAGGTACCTTGAGGTAGTGCGGTGAGGAACTTTGTACTTTGAGGTAGTAGAGTGAGGTACTTTGTAGTTTGAGGTAGTGCAGTGAGGTACTTTGTACTTTGAGGTAGAGCGGTGAGCTACTTTGTACTTTGAGGTAGTAGAGTGAGGTACTTTGTACTTTGAGGTAGGGCGGTGAGGAACTATGTACTTTGAGGTAGTGCAGTGAGGAACTTTGTACTTTGAGGTAGTGCAGTGAGGTACTTTGAGGTAGTGCAGTGAGGTACTTTCTACTTTGAGGTAGTGCGGTGAGGTACTTTGTAGTTTGAGGTAGTGCGGTGTAGTACTTTGTACTTTGAGGTAGTGTAGTGAGGTACTTTGTAGTCTGAGGTAGTAGAGTGAGGTACTTTGTAATTTGTACTTTGAGGTAGTGCAGTGAGGAACTTTGTACTTTGAGGTGGTGCGGTGAGGTACTTTGTACTTTGAGGTAGTGCAGTGAGGACCTTTGTACCTTGAGGTAGTGCGGTGAGGTATTTTGTACTTTGAAATAGTAGAGTGATGTACTTTGTACTTTGAGGTAGTGCAGTGAGGTACTTCGTACTTTGAGGTAGTGCGGTGAGGTACTTTGTACTTTGAGGTAGTAGAGTGAGGTACTTTGTACTTTGAGGAAGTAGAGTGAGGTACTTTGTACTTTGAGGTAGTGCAGTGAGGAACTTTGTACTTTGAGGTAGTAGAGTGAGGTACTTTGTACTTTGAGGTAGTGCAGTGAGGTACTTTGTACTTTGAGGTAGAAGAGTGAGGTACTTGGTATTTTGAGGTAGTGCGGTGAGGTACTTTGTACTTTGAGGTAGTAGAGTGAGGTACTTTGTACTTTGAGGTAATGCAGTGAGGTACTTTGTACTTTGAGGTAGTGCAGTGAGGAACTTTGTACTTTGAGGTAGTAGAGTGAGGTACTTTGTACTTTGATGTAGTGCGGTGAGGTACTTTGCACTTTGAGGTAGTAGAGTGAGGAACTTTGTACTTTGAGGTAGTAGAGTGCGGTACTTTGTACTTTGAGGTAGTGCGGTGAGGTACTTTGTACTTTGAGGTAGTAGAGTGAGGTACTTTGTACTTTGAGGCAGGGCGGTGAGGAAGTTTGTACTTTGAGGTAGTGCAGTGAGGTACTTTGTACTTTGAGGTAGAGCGGTGAGCTACTTTGTACTTTGAGGTAGTAGAGTGAAGTACTTTGTACTTTGAGGTAGTGCGGTGAGGTACTTTGTACTTTGAGGTAGTGCAGTGAGGTACTTTGTATTTTGAGGTAGTGCAGTGAGGAACTTTGTACTTTGAGGTAGTAGAGTGAGGTACTTTGTACTTTGATGTAGTGCGGTGAGGTACTTTGTACTTTGAGGTAGTGCAGTGAGGTATTTTGAGGTAGTGCAGTGAGGTACTTTGTACTTTGAGGTAGTGCGGTGAGGTACTTTGTACATTGAGGTAGTGCGGTGCAGTACTTTGTACTTTGAGGTAGTGTAGTGAGGTACTTTGTAGTCTGAGGTAGTTAGGTGAGGTACTTTGTACTTAGAGGCAGGGCGGTGAGGAACTTTGTACTTTGAGGTAGTGCTGTGAGGTACTTTGTACTTTGATATAGTGCGGTGCAGTACTTTGTACTTTGAGGTAGTGTAGTGAGGTACTTTGTAGTCTGAGGTAGTAGAGTGAGGGTCTTTGTAATTTGCACTTTGAGGTAGTGCTGTGAGGAACTTTGTACTTTGAGGTGGAGCGGTGAGGTACTTTGTACTTTGAGGTAGTGCAGTGAGGAACTTTGTAGTTTGAGGTAGTGCGGTGAGGTACTTTGTACTTTGAGATAGTAGAGTGATGTACTTTATACTTTGAGGTAGTGCAGTGAGGTGCTTTGTACTTTGAGGTAGGGCGGTGAGGTACTTTGTACTTTGAAGTAGTGCGGTGAGGAACTTTGTACTTTGAGGTAGTAGAGTGAGGTACTTTGTACTTTGAGGTAGTAGAGTGAGGAACTTTGTTCTTTGAGGTAGTGTAGTGAGGAAGTTTGTAATTTGAGGTAGTAGAGTGAGGTATTTTGTACTTTGAGGTAGTGCAGTGAGGTACTTTGTACTTTGAGTTAGTGCAGTGAGGAACATTATACTTTGAGGTAGTAGAGTGAGGCACTTTGTAGTTTGAGGTAGTGCGGTGAGGTACTTTGTACTTAGAGGTAGTAGAGTGAGGTACTTTGTACTTTGAGGTAGGGCGGTGAGGAACTTTGTACTTTGAGGTCGTGCAGTGATGAACTTTGTACTTTGGGGTAGTGCAGTGAGGTACTTTGTACTTTGAGGTAGAGCGGTGAGCTACTTTGTACTTTGAGGTAGTAGAGTGAGGAACTTTGTACTTTGACGTAGTGCGGTGAGGTACTTTGTACTTTGAGGTAGTGCAGTGAGGTACTTTGTACTTTGAGGTAGTAGACTGAGGTACTTTGTACTTTGAGGTTGTGCGGTGCGGTACTTTGTACTTTGAGGTAGTAGAGTGAGGTACTTTGTACTTTGAGGTAGTGCAGTGAGGAACTTTGTACTTTGAGGTAGTAGAGTGGGGAACTTTGTACTTTGAGGAAGTGCGGTGAGGTAGTTTGTACTTTGAGGTAGTGCAGTGAGGTACCTTGAGGTAGTGCGGTGAGGAACTTTGTACTTTGAGGTAGTAGAGTGAGGTACTTTGTAGTTTGAGGTAGTGCAGTGAGGTACTTTGTACTTTGAGGTAGAGCGGTGAGCTACTTTGTACTTTGAGGTAGTAGAGTGAGGTACTTTGTACTTTGAGGTAGGGCGGTGAGGAACTATGTACTTTGAGGTAGTGCAGTGAGGAACTTTGTACTTTGAGGTAGTGCAGTGAGGTACTTTGAGGTAGTGCAGTGAGGTACTTTCTACTTTGAGGTAGTGCGGTGAGGTACTTTGTAGTTTGAGGTAGTGCGGTGTAGTACTTTGTACTTTGAGGTAGTGTAGTGAGGTACTTTGTAGTCTGAGGTAGTAGAGTGAGGTACTTTGTAATTTGTACTTTGAGGTAGTGCAGTGAGGAACTTTGTACTTTGAGGTGGTGCGGTGAGGTACTTTGTACTTTGAGGTAGTGCAGTGAGGACCTTTGTACCTTGAGGTAGTGCGGTGAGGTATTTTGTACTTTGAAATAGTAGAGTGATGTACTTTGTACTTTGAGGTAGTGCAGTGAGGTACTTCGTACTTTGAGGTAGTGCGGTGAGGTACTTTGTACTTTGAGGTAGTAGAGTGAGGTACTTTGTACTTTGAGGAAGTAGAGTGAGGTACTTTGTACTTTGAGGTAGTGCAGTGAGGAACTTTGTACTTTGAGGTAGTAGAGTGAGGTACTTTGTACTTTGAGGTAGTGCAGTGAGGTACTTTGTACTTTGAGGTAGAAGAGTGAGGTACTTGGTATTTTGAGGTAGTGCGGTGAGGTACTTTGTACTTTGAGGTAGTAGAGTGAGGTACTTTGTACTTTGAGGTAATGCAGTGAGGTACTTTGTACTTTGAGGTAGTGCAGTGAGGAACTTTGTACTTTGAGGTAGTAGAGTGAGGTACTTTGTACTTTGATGTAGTGCGGTGAGGTACTTTGCACTTTGAGGTAGTAGAGTGAGGAACTTTGTACTTTGAGGTAGTAGAGTGCGGTACTTTGTACTTTGAGGTAGTGCGGTGAGGTACTTTGTACTTTGAGGTAGTAGAGTGAGGTACTTTGTACTTTGAGGCAGGGCGGTGAGGAAGTTTGTACTTTGAGGTAGTGCAGTGAGGTACTTTGTACTTTGAAGTAGAGCGGTGAGCTACTTTGTACTTTGAGGTAGTAGAGTGAAGTACTTTGTACTTTGAGGTAGTGCGGTGAGGTACTTTGTACTTTGAGGTAGTGCAGTGAGGTACTTTGTATTTTGAGGTAGTGCAGTGAGGAACTTTGTACTTTGAGGTAGTAGAGTGAGGAACTTTGTACTTTGAGGTATTGCGGTGAGGTAGTTTGTACTTTGAGGTAGTGCAGTGAGGTACCTTGAGGTAGTGCGGTGAGGAACTTTGTACTTTGAGGTAGTAGAGTGAGGTACTTTGTACTTTGAGGTAGTGCAGTGAGGTACTTTGTACTTTGAGGTAGAGCAGTGAGCTACTTTGTACTTTGAGGTAGTAGAGTGAGGTACTTTGTACTTTGAGGTAGGGCGGTGAGGAACTATGTACTTTGAGGTAGTGCAGTGAGGAACTTTGTACTTTGAGGTAGTGTAGTGAGGTTCTTTGAGGTAGTGCAGTGAGGTACTTTGTACTTTGAGGTAGTGCGGTGAGGTACTTTGTACTTTGAGGTAGTGCGATGCAGTACTTTGTACTTTGAGGTAGTGTTGTGAGGTACTTTGTAGTCTGAGGTAGTAGTGTGAGGTACTTTGTAATTTGTACTTTGAGGTAGTGCAGTGAGGAACTTTGTACTTTGAGGTGGTGCGGTGAGGTACTTTGTACTTTGAGGTAGTGCAGTGAGGAACTTTGTACTTTGAGGTAGTGCGGTGTGGTATTTTGTACTTTGAGATAGTAGAGTGATGTACTTTGTACTTTGAGGTAGTGCAGTGAGGTGCTTTGTACTTTGAGGTAGTGCGGTGAGGTACTTTGTACTTTGAGGTAGTAGAGTGAGGTAGTTTGTACTTTGAGGAAGTAGAGTGAGGTAGTTTGTACTTTGAGGTAGTAGAGTGAGGTACTTTGTATTTTGAGGTAGTGCGGTGAGGTACTTTGTACTTTGAGGTAGTAGAGTGAGGTACTTTGTACTTTGAGGTAGTGCAGTGAGGTACTTTGTACTTTGAGGTAGTGCAGTGAGGAACTTTGTACTTTGAGGTAGTAGAGTGAGGTACTTTGTACTTTGATGTAGTGCGGTGAGGTACTTTGTACTTTGAGGTAGTGCAGTGAGGTATTTTGAGGTAGTGCAGTGAGGTACTTTGTACTTTGAGGTAGTGCGGTGAGGTACTTTGTACATTGAGGTAGTGCGGTGCAGTACTTTGTACTTTGAGGTAGTGTAGTGAGGTACTTTGTAGTCTGAGGTAGTTAGGTGAGGTACTTTGTACTTAGAGGCAGGGCGGTGAGGAACTTTGTACTTTGAGGTAGTGCTGTGAGGTACTTTGTACTTTGATATAGTGCGGTGCAGTACTTTGTACTTTGAGGTAGTGTAGTGAGGTACTTTGTAGTCTGAGGTAGTAGAGTGAGGGTCTTTGTAATTTGCACTTTGAGGTAGTGCTGTGAGGAACTTTGTACTTTGAGGTGGAGCGGTGAGGTACTTTGTACTTTGAGGTAGTGCAGTGAGGAACTTTGTAGTTTGAGGTAGTGCGGTGAGGTACTTTGTACTTTGAGATAGTAGAGTGATGTACTTTATACTTTGAGGTAGTGCAGTGAGGTGCTTTGTACTTTGAGGTAGGGCGGTGAGGTACTTTGTACTTTGAAGTAGTGCGGTGAGGAATTTTGTACTTTGAGGTAGTAGAGTGAGGTACTTTGTACTTTGAGGTAGTAGAGTGAGGAACTTTGTTCTTTGAGGTAGTGTAGTGAGGAAGTTTGTAATTTGAGGTAGTAGAGTGAGGTATTTTGTACTTTGAGGTAGTGCAGTGAGGTACTTTGTACTTTGAGTTAGTGCAGTGAGGAACATTATACTTTGAGGTAGTAGAGTGAGGCACTTTGTAGTTTGAGGTAGTGCGGTGAGGTACTTTGTACTTAGAGGTAGTAGAGTGAGGTACTTTGTACTTTGAGGTAGGGCGGTGAGGAACTTTGTACTTTGAGGTCGTGCAGTGATGAACTTTGTACTTTGGGGTAGTGCAGTGAGGTACTTTGTACTTTGAGGTAGAGCGGTGAGCTACTTTGTACTTTGAGGTAGTAGAGGGAGGAACTTTGTACTTTGACGTAGTGCGGTGAGGTACTTTGTACTTTGAGGTAGTGCAGTGAGGTACTTTGTACTTTGAGGTTGTGCGGTGCGGTACTTTGTACTTTGAGGTAGTAGAGTGAGGTACTTTGTACTTTGAGGTAGTGCAGTGAGGAACTTTGTACTTTGAGGTAGTAGAGTGGGGAACTTTGTACTTTGAGGAAGTGCGGTGAGGTAGTTTGTACTTTGAGGTAGTGCAGTGAGATACCTTGAGGTAGTGCGGTGAGGAACTTTGTACTTTGAGGTAGTAGAGTGAGGTACTTTGTAGTTTGAGGTAGTGCAGTGAGGTACTTTGTACTTTGAGGTAGAGCGGTGAGCTACTTTGTACTTTGAGGTAGTAGAGTGAGGTACTTTGTACTTTGAGGTAGGGCGGTGAGGAACTATGTACTTTGAGGTAGTGCAGTGAGGAACTTTGTACTTTGAGGTAGTGCAGTGAGGTACTTTGAGGTAGTGCAGTGAGGTACTTTCTACTTTGAGGTAGTGCGGTGAGGTACTTTGTAGTTTGAGGTAGTGCGGTGTAGTACTTTGTACTTTGAGGTAGTGTAGTGAGGTACTTTGTAGTCTGAGGTAGTAGAGTGAGGTACTTTGTAATTTGTACTTTGAGGTAGTGCAGTGAGGAACTTTGTACTTTGAGGTGGTGCGGTGAGGTACTTTGTACTTTGAGGTAGTGCAGTGAGGACCTTTGTACCTTGAGGTAGTGCGGTGAGGTATTTTGTACTTTGAAATAGTAGAGTGATGTACTTTGTACTTTGAGGTAGTGCAGTGAGGTACTTCGTACTTTGAGGTAGTGCGGTGAGGTACTTTGTACTTTGAGGTAGTAGAGTGAGGTACTTTGTACTTTGAGGAAGTAGAGTGAGGTACTTTGTACTTTGAGGTAGTGCAGTGAGGAACTTTGTACTTTGAGGTAGTAGAGTGAGGTACTTTGTACTTTGAGGTAGTGCAGTGAGGTACTTTGTACTTTGAGGTAGTAGTGAGGTACTTGGTATTTTGAGGTAGTGCGGTGAGGTACTTTGTACTTTGAGGTAGTAGAGTGAGGTACTTTGTACTTTGAGGTAATGCAGTGAGGTACTTTGTACTTTGAGGTAGTGCAGTGAGGAACTTTGTACTTTGAGGTAGTAGAGTGAGGTACTTTGTACTTTGATGTAGTGCGGTGAGGTACTTTGCACTTTGAGGTAGTAGAGTGAGGTACTTTGTACTTTGAGGTAGGGCAGTGAGGAACTTTGTACTTTGAGGTCGTGCAGTGAGGAACTTTGTACTTTGAGGTAGTGCAGTGAGGTACTTTGAGGTAGTGCAGTGAGGTACTTTGTATTTTGAGGTAGTGCGGTGAGGTACTTTGTACTTTGAGGTAGTGCGGTGCAGTACTTTGTACTTTGAGGTAGTGTAGTGAGGTACATTGTAGTCTGAGGTAGTAGAGTGAGGTACTTTGTAATTTGTACTTTGAGGTAGTGCAGTGAGGAACTTTGTACTTTGAGGTGGTGCGGTGAGGTACTTTGTACATTGAGGTAGTGCAGTGAGGAACTTTGTACTTTGAGGTAGTGCGGTGAGGGATTTTGTACTTTGAGATAGTAGAGTGATGTACTTTGTACTTTGAGGTAGTGCAGTGAGGTGCTTTGTACTTTGAGGTAGTGCGGTGAGGTACTTTGTACTTTGAGGTAGTAGAGTGAGGTACTTTGTACTTTGAGGAAGTAGAGTGAGGTACTTTGTACTTTGAGGTGGTGCAGTGAGGAACTTTGTACTTTGAGGTAGTAGAGTGAGGTACTTTGTACTTTGAGGTAGTGCAGTGAGGTACTTTGTACTTTGAGGTAGTAGAGTGAGGTTCTTTGTATTTTGAGGTAGTGCGGTGAGGTACTTTGTACTTTGAGGTAGTAGAGTGAGGTACTTTGTACTTTGAGGTAGTGCAGTGAGGTACTTTGTACTTTGAGGTCGGGCTTGAGGAACTTTGTACTTTGAGGTCGTGCAGTGATGAACTTTGTACTTTGAGGTAGTGCAGTGAGGAACTTTGTACTTTGAGGTAGAGCGGTGAGCTACTTTGTACTTTGAGGTAGTAGAGTGAGTACTTTGTACTTTGAGGTAGTGCGGTGAGGTACTTTGTACTTTGAGGTAGTGCAGTGAGGTACTTTGTACTTTGAGGTAGTAGACTGAGGTACTTTGTACTTTGAGGTTGTGCGGTGCGGTACTTTGTACTTTGAGGTAGTAGAGTGAGGTACTTTGTACTTTGAGGTAGTGCAGTGAGGAACTTGGTACTTTGAGGTAGTAGAGTGAGGAACTTTGTACTTTGAGGTAGTGCGGTGAGGTAGATTGTACTTTGAGGTAGTGCAGTGAGGTACCTTGAGGTAGTGTGGTGAGGATCTTTGTACTTTGAGGTAGTAGAGTGAGGTACTTTGTACTTTGAGGTAGTGCAGTGAGGTACTTTGTACTTTGAGGTAGAGCGTTGAGCTACTTTGTACTTTGAGGTAGTAGAGTGAGGTACTTTGTACTTTGAGGTAGGGCGGTGAGGAACTATGTACTTTGAGGTAGTGCAGTGAGGAACTTTGTACTTTGAGGTAGTGCAGTGAGGTACTTTGAGGTAGTGCAGTGAGGTACTTTCTACTTTGAGGTAGTGCGGTGAGGTACTTTGTAGTTTGAGGTAGTGCGGTGCAGTACTTTGTACTTTGAGGTAGTGTAGTGAGGTACTTTGTAGTCTGTGGTAGTAGAGTGAGGTACTTTGTACTTTGAGGTTGTGCACTGAGGTGCTTTGTACTTTGAGGTAGTGAGGTGAGGTACTTTGTACTTTGAGGTAGTGCAATGAGGTACTTTGTACTTTGAAGTAGTGCGGTGAGGAACTTTGTACTTTGAGGTAGTAGAGTGAGGTACTTTGTACTTTGAGGAAGTAGAGTGAGGTACTTTGTACTTTGAGGTAGTGCAGTGAGGTACTTTGCACTTTGAGGTAGTGTGGTGAGGAACTTTGTACTTTGATGTAGTAGAGTGAGGTACTTTGTACTTTGAGGTAGTGCAGGGAGGTACTTTGTACTTTGAGTTAGTGCAGTGAGGAACTTTGTACTTTGAGGTAGTAGAGTGCAGTACTTTGTACTTTGAGGTAGTGCGGTGAGGTACTTTGTACTTTGAGGTAGTAGAGTGAGGTACTTTGTACTTTGAGGCAGGGCGGTGAGGAAGTTTGTACTTTGAGGTAGTGCAGTGAGGTACTTTGTACTTTGAGGTAGAGCGGTGAGCTACTTTGTACTTTGAGGTAGTAGAGTGAGGTACTTTGTACTTTGAGGCAGGGCGGTGAGGAAGTTTGTACTTTGAGGTAGTGCAGTGAGGTACTTTGTACTTTGAGGTAGAGCGGTGAGCTACTTTGTACTTTGAGGTAGTAGAGTGAGGTACTTTGTACTTTGATGTAGGGCGGTGAGGAACTATGTACTTTGAGGTAGTGCAGTGAGGAACTTTGTACTTTGAGGTAGTGCAGTGAGGTACTTTGTACTTTGAGGTAGTGCGGTGAGGTACTTTGTACTTTGAGGTAGTGCGGTGCAGTACTTTGTACTTTGAGGTAGTGTAGTGAGCTACTTTGTAGTCAGAGGTAGTAGAGTGAGGTACTTTGTAATTTGTACTTTGAGGTAGTGAAGTGAGGAACTTTGTACTTTGAGGTGGTGCGGTGAGGTACTTTGTACTTTGAGGTAGTGCAGTGAGGAACTTTGAACTTTGAGGTAGTGAGGTGAGGTACTTTGTACTTTGAGATAGTAGAGTGATGTACTTTGTAATTTGAGGTAGTGCAGTGAGGTGCTTTGTACTTTGAGGTAGTGCGGTGAGGTACTTTGTACTTTGCGGTAGTAGAGTGAGGTACTTTGTACTTTGAGGACGTAGAGTGAGGTACTTTGTACTTTGAGGTAGTGCAGTGAGGAACTTTGTACTTTGAGGTAGTAGAGTGCGGTACTTTGTAATTTGAGGTAGTGCAGTGAGGTGCTTTGCACTTTGAGGTAGTGCGGTGAGGTACTTTGTACTTTGAGGTAGTGCAATGAGGTACTTTGTACTTTGATGTAGTGCGGTGACGAACTTTGTACTTTGAGGCAGTAGAGTGAGGTACTTTGTACTTTGAGGAAGTAGAGTGAGGTACTTTGTAATTTGAGGTAGTGCAGTGAGGAACTTTGTACTTTGAGGTAGTAGAGTGAGGTACTTTTTACTTTGAGGTAGCGCGGTGAGGAACTTTGTACTTTGTGGTAGTGCGGTGAGGTACTTTGTACTTTGAGGTAGTAGAGTGAGGAACTGTGTACTTTGAGGTAGTGCGGTGAGGTACTTTGTACTTTGAGGTAGTGCAGTGAGGTACTTTGTACTTTGAGGTAGTAGAGTGAGATACTTCGTAGTTTGTGGTAGTGCCGTGCCGTACTTTGTACTTTGAGGTAGTAGAGTGAGGAACTTTGTACTTTGAGGTAGAGCGGTGAGGTAGTTTGTACTTTGAGGTAGTGCAGTGAGGTACCTTGAGGTAGTGCGGTGAGGAACTTTGTACTTTGAGGTAGTAGAGTGAGGTACTTTGTACTTTGATGTAGTGCAGTGAGGAACTTTGTACTTTGAGGTAGTGCAGTGAGGTACTTTGTACTTTGAGGTAGAGCGGTGAGCTACTTTGTACTTTGAGGTAGTAGAGTGAGGTACTTTGTACTTTGAGGTAGTGCAGTGAGGTACTTTGTACTTTGAGGTAGTGCAGTGAGGTAGTTTGTTCTTTGAGGTAGTAGAGTGAGGCACTTTGTACTTTGAGGTAGTGCAGTGAGGAACTTTGTACTTTGAGGTAGTAGAGTGAGGAACTTTGTACTTTGAGGTAGTGCGGTGAGGTAGTTTGTACTTTGAGGTAGTGCAGTGAGGTACCTTGAGGTAGTGCGGTGAGGAACTTTGTACTTTGAGGTAGTAGAGTGAGGTACTTTGTACTTTGAGGTAGTGCAGTGAGGTACTTTGTACTTTGAGGTAGAGCGGTGAGCTACTTTGTACTTTGAGGTAGTAGAGTGAGGTACTTTGTACTTTGAGGTAGTGCAGTGAGGAACTTTGTACTTTGAGGTAGTAGAGTGAGGAACTTTGTACTTTGAGGTAGTGCGGTGAGGTAGTTTGTACTTTGAGGTAGTGCAGTGAGGTACCTTGAGGTAGTGCGGTGAGGAACTTTGTACTTTGAGGCAGTAGAGTGAGGTACTTTGTACTTTGATGTAGTGCAGTGAGGAACTTTGTACTTTGAGGTAGTGCAGTGAGGTACCTCGTACTTTGAGGTAGTGCGGTGAGATACTTTGTACTTTGAGGTAGCAGAGTGAGGTACTTTGTACTTTGAGGTAGTGTGGTGAGGAACTTTGTACTTTGAGGTAGTGCAGTGACGTACTTTGAGGTAGTGCAGTGAGGTAGTTTGTACTTTGACGTAGTGCAGTGAGGTACTTTGTACTTTGAGGTAGTGCGGTGAGGTACTTTGTACTTTGAAGTAGTAGAGTGATGTACTTCTTACTTTGAGGTAGTGCAGTGAGGTACTTTGTACTTTGAGGTAGTGCGGTGAGGTACTTTGTACTTTGAGGTAGTAGAGTGAGGTACTTTGTACTTTGAGGTAGTGTGGTGAGGAACTTTGTACTTTGAGGTAGTGCAGTGAGGAACTTTGTACTTTGAGGTAGTGCAGTGAGGTACTTTGTACTTTGACGTAGTGCAGTGAGGTACTTTGTACTTTGAGGTAGTAGAGTGAGGTTCTTTGTACTTTGAGGTAGTAGAATGAGGTACTTTGTACTTTGAGGTAGTGCATTGAGGTACTTTGAGGTAGTGCTGTGAGGTACTTTGTACTTTGAGGTAGTGCGGTGAGGTACATTGTATTTTGAGGAAGTAGAGTGAGGTACTTTGTACTTTGAGGTAGTGCGGTGAGGTACTTTGTACTTTGAGGTAGTAGAGTGAGGTACTTTGTACTTTGAGGTAGTGTGGTGAGGAACTTTGTACTTTGAGGTAGTGCAGTGAGGTACTTTGTATTTTGACGTAGTGCAGTGAGGTACTTTGTACTTTGAGGTAGCAGAGTGAGGTTCTTTGTACTTTGAAATAGTAGAGTGAGGTACTTTGTACTTTGAGGTAGTGCAGTGAGGTACTTTGAGGTAGTGCAGTGAGGTACTTTGTACTTTGAGGTAGTGCGGTGAGGTACTTTGTACTTTGAGGTAGTGCGGTGAGGTACTTTGTACTTTGAGGAAGTAGAGTGAGGTACTTTGTACTTTGAGGTAGTGCGGTGAGGTACTTTGTACTTTGAGGTAGTGCAGTGACGTAGTTTGTACTTTGAGGTAGTGCGGTGAGGTACTTTGAGGTAGTGCAGTGAGGTACTTTGTACTTTGAGGTAGTAGAGTGATGTACTTTGTACTTTGAGATAGTGCAGTGAGGTACCTTGTACTTTGAGGTAGTGCGGTGAGATACTTTGTACTTTGAGGTAGTAGAGTGAGGTACTTTGTACTTTGAGGTCGTGCTGTGATGAACTTTGTACTTTGAGGTAGTGCAGTGAGGAACTTTGTACTTTGAGGTAGAGCGGTGAGCTACTTTGTACTTTGAGGTAGTAGAGTGAGTACTTTGTACTTTGAGGTAGTGGAGTGAGGTACTTTGTACTTTGAGTTAGTGCAGTGAGGAACTTTGTACTTTGAGGTAGTAGAGTGAGGTACTTTGTACTTTGAGGTAGTGCGGTGAGGTACTTTGTACTTTGAGGTAGTAGAGTGAAGTACTTTGTACTTTGAGGTAGGGCGGTGAGGAACTTTGTACTTTGAGGTAGTGCAGTGAGGAACTTTGTACTTTGAGGTAGTGCAGTGAGGTACTTTGTACTTTGAGGTAGAGCGGTGAGCTACTTTGTACTTTGAGGTAGTAGAGCGAGGTACTTTGTACTTTGAGGTAGTGCGGTGAGGTACTTTGTACTTTGAGGTAGTGCAGTGAGGTACTTTGTACTTTGAGGTAGTAGAGTGAGGTACTTTGTACTTTGAGGTAGTGCGGTGCGGTACTTTGTACTTTGAGGTAGTAGAGTGAGGTACTTTGTATCTTGAGGTAGTGCAGTGAGGAACTTTGTACTTTGAGGTAGTAGAGTGAGGAACTTTGTACTTTGAGGTATTGCGGTGAGGTATTTTGTAATTTGAGGTAGTGCAGTGAGGTACCTTGAGGTAGTGCGGTGAGGAACTTTGTACTTTGAGGTAGTAGAGTGCAGTACTTTGTACTTTGAGGTAGTGCGGTGAGGTACTTTGTACTTTGAGGTAGTAGAGTGAGGTACTTTGTACTTTGAGGCAGGGCGGTGAGGAAGTTTGTACTTTGAGGTAGTGCAGTGAGGTACTTTGTACTTTGAGGTAGTAGAGCGAGGTACTTTGTACTTTGAGGTAGTGCGGTGAGGTACTTTGTACTTTGAGGTAGTGCAGTGAGGTACTTTGTACTTTGAGGTAGTAGAGTGAGGTACTTTGTACTTTGAGGTAGTGCGGTGCGGTACTTTGTACTTTGAGGTAGTAGAGTGAGGTACTTTGTATTTTGAGGTAGTGCAGTGAGGAACTTTGTACTTTGAGGTAGTAGAGTGAGGAACTTTGTAGTTTGAGGTATTGCGGTGAGGTATTTTGTAATTTGAGGTAGTGCAGTGAGGTACCTTGAGGTAGTGCGGTGAGGAACTTTGTACTTTGAGGTAGTAGAGTGCAGTACTTTGTACTTTGAGGCAGTGCGGTGAGGTACTTTGTACTTTGAGGTAGTAGAGTGAGGTACTTTGTACTTTGAGGCAGGGCGGTGAGGAAGTTTGTACTTTGAGGTAGTGCGGTGAGGTACTTTGTACTTTGAGGTTGTGCGGTGAGGATCTTTGTACTTTGAGGTAGAGCGTTGAGCTACTTTGTACTTTGAGGTAGTAGAGTGAGGTACTTTGTACTTTGAGGTAGGGCGGTGAGGAACTATGTACTTTGAGGTAGTGCAGTGAGGAACTTTGTACTTTGAGGTAGTGCAGTGAGGTACTTTGAGGTAGTGCAGTGAGGTACTTTGTACTTTGAGGTAGTAGAGCGAGGTACTTTGTACTTTGAGGTAGTGCGGTGAGGTACTTTGTACTTTTGCAGTGAGGTACTTTGTACTTTGAGGTAGTAGAGTGAGGTACTTTGTACTTTGAGGTAGTGCGGTGCGGTACTTTGTACTTTGAGGTAGTAGAGTGAGGTACTTTGTATTTTGAGGTAGTGCAGTGAGGAACTTTGTACTTTGAGGTAGTAGAGTGAGGAACTTTGTAGTTTGAGGTATTGCGGTGAGGTATTTTGTAATTTGAGGTAGTGCAGTGAGGTACCTTGAGGTAGTGCGGTGAGGAACTTTGTACTTTGAGGTAGTAGAGTGCAGTACTTTGTACTTTGAGGTAGTGCGGTGAGGTACTTTGTACTTTGAGGTAGTAGAGTGAGGTACTTTGTACTTTGAGGCAGGGCGGTGAGGAAGTTTGTACTTTGAGGTAGTGCGGTGAGGTACTTTGTACTTTGAGGTTGTGCGGTGAGGATCTTTGTACTTTGAGGTAGAGCGTTGAGCTACTTTGTACTTTGAGGTAGTAGAGTGAGGTACTTTGTACTTTGAGGTAGGGCGGTGAGGAACTATGTACTTTGAGGTAGTGCAGTGAGGAACTTTGTACTTTGAGGTAGTGCAGTGAGGTACTTTGAGGTAGTGCAGTGAGGTACTTTCTACTTTGAGGTAGTGCGGTGAGGTACTTTGTAGTTTGAGGTAGTGCGGTGCAGTACTTTGTACTTTGAGGTAGTGTAGTGAGGTACTTTGTAGTCTGTGGTAGTAGAGTGAGGTACTTTGTACTTTGAGGTTGTGCACTGAGGTGCTTTGTACTTTGAGGTAGTGAGGTGAGGTACTTTGTACTTTGAGGTAGTGCAATGAGGTACTTTGTACTTTGAAGTAGTGCGGTGAGGAACTTTGTACTTTGAGGTTGTAGAGTGAGGTACTTTGTACTTTGAGGAAGTAGAGTGAGGTACTTTGTACTTTGAGGTAGTGCAGTGAGGTACTTTGCACTTTGAGGTAGTGTGGTGAGGAACTTTGTACTTTGATGTAGTAGAGTGAGGTACTTTGTACTTTGAGGTAGTGCAGGGAGGTACTTTGTACTTTGAGTTAGTGCAGTGAGGAACTTTGTACTTTGAGGTAGTAGAGTGCAGTACTTTGTACTTTGAGGTAGTGCGGTGAGGTACTTTGTACTTTGAGGTAGTAGAGTGAGGTACTTTGTACTTTGAGGCAGGGCGGTGAGGAAGTTTGTACTTTGAGGTAGTGCAGTGAGGTACTTTGTACTTTGAGGTAGAGCGGTGAGCTACTTTGTACTTTGAGGTAGTAGAGTGAGGTACTTTGTACTTTGATGTAGGGCGGTGAGGAACTATGTACTTTGAGGTAGTGCAGTGAGGAACTTTGTACTTTGAGGTAGTGCAGTGAGGTACTTTGTACTTTGAGGTAGTGCGGTGAGGTACTTTGTACTTTGAGGTAGTGCGGTGCAGTACTTTGTACTTTGAGGTAGTGTAGTGAGCTACTTTGTAGTCAGAGGTAGTAGAGTGAGGTACTTTGTAATTTGTACTTTGAGGTAGTGAAGTGAGGAACTTTGTACTTTGAGGTGGTGCGGTGAGGTACTTTGTACTTTGAGGTAGTGCAGTGAGGAACTTTGAACTTTGAGGTAGTGCGGTGAGGTACTTTGTACTTTGAGATAGTAGAGTGATGTACTTTGTAATTTGAGGTAGTGCAGTGAGGTGCTTTGTACTTTGAGGTAGTGCGGTGAGGTACTTTGTACTTTGCGGTAGTAGAGTGAGGTACTTTGTACTTTGAGGACGTAGAGTGAGGTACTTTGTACTTTGAGGTAGTGCAGTGAGGAACTTTGTACTTTGAGGTAGTAGAGTGCGGTACTTTGTAATTTGAGGTAGTGCAGTGAGGTGCTTTGCACTTTGAGGTAGTGCGGTGAGGTACTTTGTACTTTGAGGTAGTGCAATGAGGTACTTTGTACTTTGATGTAGTGCGGTGACGAACTTTGTACTTTGAGGCAGTAGAGTGAGGTACTTTGTACTTTGAGGAAGTAGAGTGAGGTACTTTGTAATTTGAGGTAGTGCAGTGAGGAACTTTGTACTTTGAGGTAGTAGAGTGAGGTACTTTTTACTTTGAGGTAGTGCGGTGAGGAACTTTGTACTTTGTGGTAGTGCGGTGAGGTACTTTGTACTTTGAGGTAGTAGAGTGAGGAACTGTGTACTTTGAGGTAGTGCGGTGAGGTACTTTGTACTTTGAGGTAGTGCAGTGAGGTACTTTGTACTTTGAGGTAGTAGAGTGAGATACTTTGTAGTTTGTGGTAGTGCGGTGCCGTACTTTGTACTTTGAGGTAGTAGAGTGAGGAACTTTGTACTTTGAGGTAGAGCGGTGAGGTAGTTTGTACTTTGAGGTAGTGCAGTGAGGTACCTTGAGGTAGTGCGGTGAGGAACTTTGTACTTTGAGGTAGTAGAGTGAGGTACTTTGTACTTTGATGTAGTGCAGTGAGGAACTTTGTACTTTGAGGTAGTGCAGTGAGGTACTTTGTACTTTGAGGTAGAGCGGTGAGCTACTTTGTACTTTGAGGTAGTAGAGTGAGGTACTTTGTACTTTGAGGTAGTGCAGTGAGGTACTTTGTACTTTGAGGTAGTGCAGTGAGGAACTTTGTACTTTGAGGTAGTAGAGTGAGGTACTTTGTACTTTGATGTAGTGCGGTGAGGTACTTTGCACTTTGAGGTAGTAGAGTGAGGTACTTTGTACTTTGAGGTAGGGCAGTGAGGAACTTTGTACTTTGAGGTCGTGCAGTGAGGAACTTTGTACTTTGAGGTAGTGCAGTGAGGTACTTTGAGGTAGTGCAGTGAGGTACTTTGTACTTTGAGGTAGTGCGGTGAGGTACTTTGAACTTTGAGGTAGTGCGGTGAGGTACTTTGTACTTTGAGATAGTAGAGTGATGTACTTTGTAATTTGAGGTAGGGCAGTGAGGAACTTTGTACTTTGAGGTCGTGCAGTGAGGAACTTTGTACTTTGAGGTAGTGCAGTGAGGTACTTTGAGGTAGTGCAGTGAGGTACTTTGTACTTTGAGGTAGTGCAGTGAGGAACTTTGAACTTTGAGGTAGTGCGGTGAGGTACTTTGTACTTTGAGATAGTAGAGTGATGTACTTTGTAATTTGAGGTAGTGCAGTGAGGTGCTTTGTACTTTGAGGTAGTGCGGTGAGGTACTTTGTACTTTGCGGTAGTAGAGTGAGGTACTTTGTACTTTGAGGACGTAGAGTGAGGTACTTTGTACTTTGAGGTAGTGCAGTGAGGAACTTTGTACTTTGAGGTAGTAGAGTGCGGTACTTTGTAATTTGAGGTAGTGCAGTGAGGTGCTTTGCACTTTGAGGTAGTGCGGTGAGGTACTTTGTACTTTGAGGTAGTGCAATGAGGTACTTTGTACTTTGATGTAGTGCGGTGACGAACTTTGTACTTTGAGGCAGTAGAGTGAGGTACTTTGTACTTTGAGGAAGTAGAGTGAGGTACTTTGTAATTTGAGGTAGTGCAGTGAGGAACTTTGTACTTTGAGGTAGTAGAGTGAGGTACTTTTTACTTTGAGGTAGTGCGGTGAGGAACTTTGTACTTTGTGGTAGTGCGGTGAGGTACTTTGTACTTTGAGGTAGTAGAGTGAGGAACTGTGTACTTTGAGGTAGTGCGGTGAGGTACTTTGTACTTTGAGGTAGTGCAGTGAGGTACTTTGTACTTTGAGGTAGTAGAGTGAGATACTTTGTAGTTTGTGGTAGTGCGGTGCCGTACTTTGTACTTTGAGGTAGTAGAGTGAGGAACTTTGTACTTTGAGGTAGAGCGGTGAGGTAGTTTGTACTTTGAGGTAGTGCAGTGAGGTACCTTGAGGTAGTGCGGTGAGGAACTTTGTACTTTGAGGTAGTAGAGTGAGGTACTTTGTACTTTGATGTAGTGCAGTGAGGAACTTTGTACTTTGAGGTAGTGCAGTGAGGTACTTTGTACTTTGAGGTAGAGCGGTGAGCTACTTTGTACTTTGAGGTAGTAGAGTGAGGTACTTTGTACTTTGAGGTAGTGCAGTGAGGTACTTTGTACTTTGAGGTAGTGCAGTGAGGAACTTTGTACTTTGAGGTAGTAGAGTGAGGTACTTTGTACTTTGATGTAGTGCGGTGAGGTACTTTGCACTTTGAGGTAGTAGAGTGAGGTACTTTGTACTTTGAGGTAGGGCAGTGAGGAACTTTGTACTTTGAGGTCGTGCAGTGAGGAACTTTGTACTTTGAGGTAGTGCAGTGAGGTACTTTGAGGTAGTGCAGTGAGGTACTTTGTATTTTGAGGTGGTGCGGTGAGGTACTTTGTACTTTGAGGTAGTGCGGTGCAGTACTTTGTACTTTGAGGTAGTGTAGTGAGGTACATTGTAGTCTGAGGTAGTAGAGTGAGGTACTTTGTAATTTGTACTTTGAGGTAGTGCAGTGAGGAACTTTGTACTTTGAGGTGGTGCGGTGAGGTACTTTGTACATTGAGGTAGTGCAGTGAGGAACTTTGTACTTTGAGGTAGTGCGGTGAGGGATTTTGTACTTTGAGATAGTAGAGTGATGTACTTTGTACTTTGAGGTAGTGCAGTGAGGTGCTTTGTACTTTGAGGTAGTGCGGTGAGGTACTTTGTACTTTGAGGTAGTAGAGTGAGGTACTTTGTACTTTGAGGAAGTAGAGTGAGGTACTTTGTACTTTGAGGTGGTGCAGTGAGGAACTTTGTACTTTGAGGTAGTAGAGTGAGGTACTTTGTACTTTGAGGTAGTGCAGTGAGGTACTTTGTACTTTGAGGTAGTAGAGTGAGGTTCTTTGTATTTTGAGGTAGTGCGGTGAGGTACTTTGTACTTTGAGGTAGTAGAGTGAGGTACTTTGTACTTTGAGGTAGTGCAGTGAGGTACTTTGTACTTTGAGGTCGGGCTTGAGGAACTTTGTACTTTGAGGTCGTGCAGTGATGAACTTTGTACTTTGAGGTAGTGCAGTGAGGAACTTTGTACTTTGAGGTAGAGCGGTGAGCTACTTTGTACTTTGAGGTAGTAGAGTGAGTACTTTGTACTTTGAGGTAGTGCGGTGAGGGTACTTTGTACTTTGAGGTAGTGCAGTGAGGTACTTTGTACTTTGAGGTAGTAGACTGAGGTACTTTGTACTTTGAGGTTGTGCGGTGCGGTACTTTGTACTTTGAGGTAGTAGAGTGAGGTACTTTGTACTTTGAGGTAGTGCAGTGAGGAACTTGGTACTTTGAGGTAGTAGAGTGAGGAACTTTGTACTTTGAGGTAGTGCGGTGAGGTAGATTGTACTTTGAGGGTAGTGCAGTGAGGTACCTTGAGGTAGTGTGGTGAGGATCTTTGTACTTTGAGGTAGTAGAGTGAGGTACTTTGTACTTTGAGGTAGTGCAGTGAGGTACTTTGTGCTTTGAGGTAGAGCGTTGAGCTACTTTGTACTTTGAGGTAGTAGAGTGAGGTACTTTGTACTTTGAGGTAGGGCGGTGAGGAACTATGTACTTTGAGGTAGTGCAGTGAGGAACTTTGTACTTTGAGGTAGTGCAGTGAGGTACTTTGAGGTAGTGCAGTGAGGTACTTTCTACTTTGAGGTAGTGCGGTGAGGTACTTTGTAGTTTGAGGTAGTGCGGTGCAGTACTTTGTACTTTGAGGTAGTGTAGTGAGGTACTTTGTAGTCTGTGGTAGTAGAGTGAGGTACTTTGTACTTTGAGGTTGTGCACTGAGGTGCTTTGTACTTTGAGGTAGTGAGGTGAGGTACTTTGTACTTTGAGGTAGTGCAATGAGGTACTTTGTACTTTGAAGTAGTGCGGTGAGGAACTTTGTACTTTGAGGTAGTAGAGTGAGGTACTTTGTACTTTGAGGAAGTAGAGTGAGGTACTTTGTACTTTGAGGTAGTGCAGTGAGGTACTTTGCACTTTGAGGTAGTGTGGTGAGGAACTTTGTACTTTGATGTAGTAGAGTGAGGTACTTTGTACTTTGAGGTAGTTGAGGGAGGTACTTTGTACTTTGAGTTAGTGCAGTGAGGAACTTTGTACTTTGAGGTAGTAGAGTGCAGTACTTTGTACTTTGAGGTAGTGCGGTGAGGTACTTTGTACTTTGAGGTAGTAGAGTGAGGTACTTTGTACTTTGAGGCAGGGCGGTGAGGAAGTTTGTACTTTGAGGTAGTGCCAGTGAGGTACTTTGTACTTTGAGGTAGAGCGGTGAGCTACTTTGTACTTTGAGGTAGTAGAGTGAGGTACTTTGTACTTTGATGTAGGGCGGGTGAGGAACTATGTACTTTGAGGTAGTACAGTGAGGAACTTTGTACTTTGAGGTAGTGCAGTGAGGTACTTTGTACTTTGAGGTAGTGCGGTGAGGTACTTTGTACTTTGAGGTAGTGCGGTGCAGTACTTTGTACTTTGAGGTAGTGTAGTGAGCTACTTGTAGTCAGAGGTAGTAGAGTGAGGTACTTTGTAATTTGTACTTTGAGGTAGTGAAGTGAGGAACTTTGTACTTTGAGGTGGTGCGGTGAGGTACTTTGTACTTTGAGGTAGTGCAGTGAGGAACTTTGAACTTTGAGGTAGTGAGGTGAGGTACTTTGTACTTTGAGATAGTAGAGTGATGTACTTTGTAATTTGAGGTAGTGCAGTGAGGTGCTTTGTACTTTGAGGTAGTGCGGTGAGGTACTTTGTACTTTGCGGTAGTAGAGTGAGGTACTTTGTACTTTGAGGACGTAGAGTGAGGTACTTTGTACTTTGAGGTAGTGCAGTGAGGAACTTTGTACTTTGAGGTAGTAGAGTGCGGTACTTTGTAATTTGAGGTAGTGCAGTGAGGTGCTTTGCACTTTGAGGTAGTGCGGTGAGGTACTTTGTACTTTGAGGTAGTGCAATGAGGTACTTTGTACTTTGATGTAGTGCGGTGACGAACTTTTGTACTTTGAGGCAGTAGAGTGAGGTACTTTGTACTTTGAGGAAGTAGAGTGAGGTACTTTGTAATTTGAGGTAGTGCAGTGAGGAACTTTGTACTTTGAGGTAGTAGAGTGAGGTACTTTTTACTTTGAGGTAGTGCGGTGAGGAACTTTGTACTTTGTGGTAGTGCGGTGAGGTACTTTGTACTTTGAGGTAGTAGAGTGAGGAACTGTGTACTTTGAGGTAGTGCGGTGAGGTACTTTGTACTTTGAGGTAGTGCAGTGAGGTACTTTGTACTTTGAGGTAGTAGAGTGAGATACTTTGTAGTTTGTGGTAGTGCGGTGCCGTACTTTGTACTTTGAGGTAGTAGAGTGAGGAACTTTGTACTTTGAGGTAGAGCGGTGAGGTAGTTTGTACTTTGAGGTAGTGCAGTGAGGTACCTTGAGGTAGTGCGGTGAGGAACTTTGTACTTTGAGGTAGTAGAGTGAGGTACTTTGTACTTTGATGTAGTGCAGTGAGGAACTTTGTACTTTGAGGTAGTGCAGTGAGGTACTTTGTACTTTGAGGTAGAGCGGTGAGCTACTTTGTACTTTGAGGTAGTAGAGTGAGGTACTTTGTACTTTGAGGTAGTGCAGTGAGGTACTTTGTACTTTGAGGTAGTGCAGTGAGGTAGTTTGTACTTTGAGGTAGTAGAGTGAGGCACTTTGTACTTTGAGGTAGTGCAGTGAGGAACTTTGTACTTTGAGGTAGTAGAGTGAGGAACTTTGTACTTTGAGGTAGTGCGGTGAGGTAGTTTGTACTTTGAGGTAGTGCAGTGAGGTACCTTGAGGTAGTGCGGTGAGGAACTTTGTACTTTGAGGTAGTAGAGTGAGGTACTTTGTACTTTGAGGTAGTGCAGTGAGGTACTTTGTACTTTGAGGTAGAGCGGTGAGCTACTTTGTACTTTGAGGTAGTAGAGTGAGGTACTTTGTACTTTGAGGTAGTGCAGTGAGGAACTTTGTACTTTGAGGTAGTAGAGTGAGGAACTTTGTACTTTGAGGTAGTGCGGTGAGGTAGTTTGTACTTTGAGGTAGTGCAGTGAGGTACCTTGAGGTAGTGCGGTGAGGAACTTTGTACTTTGAGGCAGTAGAGTGAGGTACTTTGTACTTTGATGTAGTGCAGTGAGGAACTTTGTACTTTGAGGTAGTGCAGTGAGGTACCTCGTACTTTGAGGTAGTGCGGTGAGATACTTTGTACTTTGAGGTAGCAGAGTGAGGTACTTTGTACTTTGAGGTAGTGTGGTGAGGAACTTTGTACTTTGAGGTAGTGCAGTGACGTACTTTGAGGTAGTGCAGTGAGGTAGTTTGTACTTTGACGTAGTGCAGTGAGGTACTTTGTACTTTGAGGTAGTGCGGTGAGGTACTTTGTACTTTGAAGTAGTAGAGTGATGTACTTCTTACTTTGAGGTAGTGCAGTGAGGTACTTTGTACTTTGAGGTAGTGCGGTGAGGTACTTTGTACTTTGAGGTAGTAGAGTGAGGTACTTTGTACTTTGAGGTAGTGTGGTGAGGAACTTTGTACTTTGAGGTAGTGCAGTGAGGAACTTTGTACTTTGAGGTAGTGCAGTGAGGTACTTTGTACTTTGACGTAGTGCAGGTGAGGTACTTTGTACTTTGAGGTAGTAGAGTGAGGTTCTTTTGTACTTTGAGGTAGTAGAATGAGGTACTTTGTACTTTGAGGTAGTGCATTGAGGTACTTTGAGGTAGTGCTGTGAGGTACTTTGTACTTTGAGGTAGTGCGGTGAGGTACATTGTACTTTGAGGAAGTAGAGTGAGGTACTTTGTACTTTGAGGTAGTGCGGTGAGGTACTTTGTACTTTGAGGTAGTAGAGTGAGGTACTTTGTACTTTGAGGTAGTGTGGTGAGGAACTTTGTACTTTGAGGTAGTGCAGTGAGGTACTTTGTATTTTGACGTAGTGCAGTGAGGTACTTTGTACTTTGAGGTAGCAGAGTGAGGTTCTTTGTACTTTGAAATAGTAGAGTGAGGTACTTTGTACTTTGAGGTAGTGCAGTGAGGTACTTTGAGGTAGTGCAGTGAGGTACTTTGTACTTTGAGGTAGTGCGGTGAGGTACTTTGTACTTTGAGGTAGTGCGGTGAGGTACTTTTGTACTTTGAGGAAGTAGAGTGAGGTACTTTGTACTTTGAGGTAGTGCGGTGAGGTACTTTGTACTTTGAGGTAGTGCAGTGACGTAGTTTGTACTTTGAGGTAGTGCGGTGAGGTACTTTGAGGTAGTGCAGTGAGGTACTTTGTACTTTGAGGTAGTAGAGTGATGTACTTTGTACTTTGAGATAGTGCAGTGAGGTACCTTGTACTTTGAGGTAGTGCGGTGAGATACTTTGTACTTTGAGGTAGTAGAGTGAGGTACTTTGTACTTTGAGGTCGTGCTGTGATGAACTTTGTACTTTGAGGTAGTGCAGTGAGGAACTTTGTACTTTGAGGTAGAGCGGTGAGCTACTTTGTACTTTGAGGTAGTAGAGTGAGTACTTTGTACTTTGAGGTAGTGGAGTGAGGTACTTTGTACTTTGAGTTAGTGCAGTGAGGAACTTTGTACTTTGAGGTAGTAGAGTGAGGTACTTTGTACTTTGAGGTAGTGCGGTGAGGTACTTTGTACTTTGAGGTAGTAGAGTGAAGTACTTTGTACTTTGAGGTAGGGCGGTGAGGAACTTTGTACTTTGAGGTAGTGCAGTGAGGAACTTTGTACTTTGAGGTAGTGCAGTGAGGTACTTTGTACTTTGAGGGTAGAGCGGTGAGCTACTTTGTACTTTGAGGTAGTAGAGCGAGGTACTTTGTACTTTGAGGTAGTGCGGTGAGGTACTTTGTACTTTGAGGTAGTGCAGTGAGGTACTTTGTACTTTGAGGTAGTAGAGTGAGGTACTTTGTATCTTGAGGTAGTGCAGTGAGGGAACTTTGTACTTTGAGGTAGTAGAGTGAGGAACTTTGTACTTTGAGGTATTGCGGTGAGGTATTTTGTAATTTGAGGTAGTGCAGTGAGGTACCTTGAGGTAGTGCGGTGAGGAACTTTGTACTTTGAGGTAGTAGAGTGCAGTACTTTGTACTTTGAGGTAGTGCGGTGAGGTACTTTGTACTTTGAGGTAGTAGAGTGAGGTACTTTGTACTTTGAGGCAGGGCGGTGAGGAAGTTTGTACTTTGAGGTAGTGCAGTGAGGTACTTTGTACTTTGAGGTAGTAGAGCGAGGTACTTTGTACTTTGAGGTAGTGCGGTGAGGTACTTTGTACTTTGAGGTAGTGCAGTGAGGTACTTTGTACTTTGAGGTAGTAGAGTGAGGTACTTTATACTTTGAGGTAGTGCGGTGCGGTACTTTGTACTTTGAGGTAGTAGAGTGAGGTACTTTGTATTTTGAGGTAGTGCAGTGAGGAACTTTGTACTTTGAGGTAGTAGAGTGAGGAACTTTGTAGTTTGAGGTATTGCGGTGAGGTATTTTGTAATTTGAGGTAGTGCAGTGAGGTACCTTGAGGTAGTGCGGTGAGGAACTTTGTACTTTGCAGGTAGTAGAGTGCAGTACTTTTGTACTTTGAGGTAGTGCGGTGAGGTACTTTGTACTTTGAGGTAGTAGAGTGAGGTACTTTGTACTTTGAGGCAGGGCGGTGAGGAAGTTTGTACTTTGAGGTAGTGCGGTGAGGTACTTTGTACTTTGAGGTTGTGCGGTGAGGATCTTTGTACTTTGAGGTAGAGCGTTGAGCTACTTTGTACTTTGAGGTAGTAGAGTGAGGTACTTTGTACTTTGAGGTAGGGCGGTGAGGAACTATGTACTTTGAGGTAGTGCAGTGAGGAACTTTGTACTTTGAGGTAGTGCAGTGAGGTACTTTGAGGTAGTGCAGTGAGGTACTTTGTACTTTGAGGTAGTAGAGCGAGGTACTTTGTACTTTGAGGTAGTGCGGTGAGGTACTTTGTACTTTGAGGTAGTGCAGTGAGGTACTTTGTACTTTGAGGTAGTAGAGTGAGGTACTTTGTACTTTGAGGTAGTGCGGTGCGGTACTTTGTACTTTGAGGTAGTAGAGTGAGGTACTTTGTATTTTGAGGTAGTGCAGTGAGGAACTTTGTACTTTGAGGTAGTAGAGTGAGGAACTTTGTAGTTTGAGGTATTGCGGTGAGGTATTTTGTAATTTGAGGTAGTGCAGTGAGGTACCTTGAGGTAGTGCGGTGAGGAACTTTGTACTTTGAGGTAGTAGAGTGCAGTACTTTGTACTTTGAGGTAGTGCGGTGAGGTACTTTGTACTTTGAGGTAGTAGAGTGAGGTACTTTGTACTTTGAGGCAGGGCGGTGAGGAAGTTTGTACTTTGAGGTAGTGCGGTGAGGTACTTTGTACTTTGAGGTTGTGCGGTGAGGATCTTTGTACTTTGAGGTAGAGCGTTGAGCTACTTTGTACTTTGAGGTAGTAGAGTGAGGTACTTTGTACTTTGAGGTAGGGCGGTGAGGAACTATGTACTTTGAGGTAGTGCAGTGAGGAACTTTGTACTTTGAGGTAGTGCAGTGAGGTACTTTGAGGTAGTGCAGTGAGGTACTTTCTACTTTGAGGTAGTGCGGTGAGGTACTTTGTAGTTTGAGGTAGTGCGGTGCAGTACTTTGTACTTTGAGGTAGTGTAGTGAGGTACTTTGTAGTCTGTGGTAGTAGAGTGAGGTACTTTGTACTTTGAGGTTGTGCACTGAGGTGCTTTGTACTTTGAGGTAGTGAGGTGAGGTAATTTGTACTTTGAGGTAGTGCAATGAGGTACTTTGTACTTTGAAGTAGTGCGGTGAGGAACTTTGTACTTTGAGGTAGTAGAGTGAGGTACTTTGTACTTTGTGGAAGTAGAGTGAGGTACTTTGTACTTTGAGGTAGTGCAGTGAGGTACTTTGCACTTTGAGGTAGTGTGGTGAGGAACTTTGTACTTTGATGTAGTAGAGTGAGGTTCTTTGTACTTTGAGGTAGTGCAGGGAGGTACTTTGTACTTTGAGTTAGTGCAGTGAGGAACTTTGTACTTTGAGGTAGTAGAGTGCAGTACTTTGTACTTTGAGGTAGTGCGGTGAGGTACTTTGTACTTTGAGGTAGTAAAGTGAGGTACTTTGTACTTTGAGGCAGGGCGGTGAGGAAGTTTGTACTTTGAGGTAGTGCAGTGAGGTACTTTGTACTTTGAGGTAGAGCGGTGAGCTACTTTGTACTTTGAGGTAGTAGAGTGAGGTACTTTGTACTTTGATGTAGGGCGGTGAGGAACTATGTACTTTGAGGTAGTGCAGTGAGGAACTTTGTACTTTGAGGTAGTGCAGTGAGGTACTTTGTACTTTGAGGTAGTGCGGTGAGGTACTTTGTACTTTGAGGTAGTGCGGTGAGGTACTTTGTACTTTGAGGTAGTGCAGTGAGGAACTTTGAACTTTGAGGTAGTGCGGTGAGGTACTTTGTACTTTGAGATAGTAGAGTGATGTACTTTGTAATTTGAGGTAGTGCAGTGAGGTGCTTTGTACTTTGAGGTAGTGCGGTGAGGTACTTTGTACTTTGCGGTAGTAGAGTGAGGTACTTTGTACTTTGAGGACGTAGAGTGAGGTACTTTGTACTTTGAGGTAGTGCAGTGAGGAACTTTGTACTTTGAGGTAGTAGAGTGCGGTACTTTGTAATTTGAGGTAGTGCAGTGAGGTGCTTTGCACTTTGAGGTAGTGCGGTGAGGTACTTTGTACTTTGAGGTAGTGCAATGAGGTACTTTGTACTTTGATGTAGTGCGGTGACGAACTTTGTACTTTGAGGCAGTAGAGTGAGGTACTTTGTACTTTGAGGAAGTAGAGTGAGGTACTTTGTAATTTGAGGTAGTGCAGTGAGGAACTTTGTACTTTGAGGTAGTAGAGTGAGGTACTTTTTACTTTGTGGTAGTGCGGTGAGGAACTTTGTACTTTGTGGTAGTGCGGTGAGGTACTTTGTACTTTGAGGTAGTAGAGTGAGGAACTGTGTACTTTGAGGTAGTGCGGTGAGGTACTTTGTACTTTGAGGTAGTGCAGTGAGGTACTTTGTACTTTGAGGTAGTAGAGTGAGATACTTTGTAGTTTGTGGTAGTGCGGTGCCGTACTTTGTACTTTGAGGTAGTAGAGTGAGGAACTTTGTACTTTGAGGTAGAGCGGTGAGGTAGTTTGTACTTTGAGGTAGTGCAGTGAGGTACCTTGAGGTAGTGCGGTGAGGAACTTTGTACTTTGAGGTAGTAGAGTGAGGTACTTTGTACTTTGATGTAGTGCAGTGAGGAACTTTGTACTTTGAGGTAGTGCAGTGAGGTACTTTGTACTTTGAGGTAGAGCGGTGAGCTACTTTGTACTTTGAGGTAGTAGAGTGAGGTACTTTGTACTTTGAGGTAGTGCAGTGAGGTACTTTGTACTTTGAGGTAGTGCAGTGAGGTAGTTTGTACTTTGAGGTAGTAGAGTGAGGCACTTTGTACTTTGAGGTAGTGCAGTGAGGAACTTTGTACTTTGAGGTAGTAGAGTGAGGAACTTTGTACTTTGAGGTAGTGCGGTGAGGTAGTTTGTACTTTGAGGTAGTGCAGTGAGGTACCTTGAGGTAGTGTGGTGAGGAACTTTGTACTTTGAGGTAGTAGAGTGAGGTACTTTGTACTTTGAGGTAGTGCAGTGAGGTACTTTGTACTTTGAGGTAGAGCGGTGAGCTACTTTGTACTTTGAGGTAGTAGAGTGAGGTACTTTGTACTTTGAGGTAGTGCAGTGAGGAACTTTGTACTTTGAGGTAGTAGAGTGAGGAACTTTGTACTTTGAGGTAGTGCGGTGAGGTAGTTTGTACTTTGAGGTAGTGCAGTGAGGTACCTTGAGGTAGTGCGGTGAGGAACTTTGTACTTTGAGGCAGTAGAGTGAGGTACTTTGTACTTTGATGTAGTGCAGTGAGGAACTTTGTACTTTGAGGTAGTGCAGTGAGGTACCTTGTACTTTGAGGTAGTGCGGTGAGATACTTTGTACTTTGAGGTAGCAGAGTGAGGTACTTTGTACTTTGAGGTAGTGTGGTGAGGAACTTTGTACTTTGAGGTAGTGCAGTGACGTACTTTGAGGTAGTGCAGTGAGGTAGTTTGTACTTTGACGTAGTGCAGTGAGGTACTTTGTACTTTGAGGTAGTGCGGTGAGGTACTTTGTACTTTGAAGTAGTAGAGTGATGTACTTCTTACTTTGAGGTAGTGCAGTGAGGTACTTTGTACTTTGAGGTAGTGCGGTGAGGTACTTTGTACTTTGAGGTAGTAGAGTGAGGTACTTTGTACTTTGAGGTAGTGTGGTGAGGAACTTTGTACTTTGAGGTAGTGCAGTGAGGAACTTTGTACTTTGAGGTAGTGCAGTGAGGTACTTTGTACTTTGACGTAGTGCAGTGAGGTACTTTGTACTTTGAGGTAGTAGAGTGAGGTTCTTTGTACTTTGAGGTAGTAGAATGAGGTACTTTGTACTTTGAGGTAGTGCATTGAGGTACTTTGAGGTAGTGCTGTGAGGTACTTTGTACTTTGAGGTAGTGCGGTGAGGTACATTGTACTTTGAGGAAGTAGAGTGAGGTACTTTGTACTTTGAGGTAGTGCGGTGAGGTACTCTGTACTTTGAGGTAGTAGAGTGAGGTACTTTGTACTTTGAGGTAGTGTGGTGAGGAACTTTGTACTTTGAGGTAGTGCAGTGAGGTACTTTGTATTTTGACGTAGTGCAGTGAGGTACTTTGTACTTTGAGGTAGCAGAGTGAGGTTCTTTGTACTTTGAAATAGTAGAGTGAGGTACTTTGTACTTTGAGGTAGTGCAGTGAGGTACTTTGAGGTAGTGCAGTGAGGTACTTTGTACTTTGAGGTAGTGCGGTGAGGTACTTTGTACTTTGAGGTAGTGCGGTGAGGTACTTTGTACTTTGAGGAAGTAGAGTGAGGTACTTTGTACTTTGAGGTAGTGCGGTGAGGTACTTTGTACTTTGAGGTAGTGCAGTGACGTAGTTTGTACTTTGAGGTAGTGCGGTGAGGTACTTTGAGGTAGTGCAGTGAGGTACTTTGTACTTTGAGGTAGTAGAGTGATGTACTTTGTACTTTGAGATAGTGCAGTGAGGTACCTTGTACTTTGAGGTAGTGCGGTGAGATACTTTGTACTTTGAGGTAGTAGAGTGAGGTACTTTGTACTTTGAGGTCGTGCTGTGACGAACTTTGTACTTTGAGGTAGTGCAGTGAGGAACTTTGTACTTTGAGGTAGAGCGGTGAGCTACTTTGTACTTTGAGGTAGTATAGTGAGTACTTTGTATTTGAGGTAGTGGAGTGAGGTACTTTGTACTTTGAGTTAGTGCAGTGAGGAACTTTGTACTTTGAGGTAGTAGAGTGAGGTACTTTGTACTTTGAGGTAGTGCGGTGAGGTACTTTGTACTTTGAGGTAGTAGAGTGAAGTACTTTGTACTTTGAGGTAGGGCGGTGAGGAACTTTGTACTTTGAGGTAGTGCAGTGAGGAACTTTGTACTTTGAGGTAGTGCAGTGAGGTACTTTGTACTTTGAGGTAGAGCGGTGAGCTACTTTGTACTTTGAGGTAGTAGAGCGAGGTACTTTGTACTTTGAGGTAGTGCGGTGAGGTACTTTGTACTTTGAGGTAGTGCAGTGAGGTACTTTGTACTTTGAGGTAGTAGAGTGAGGTACTTTGTACTTTGAGGTAGTGCGGTGCGGTACTTTGTACTTTGAGGTAGTAGAGTGAGGTACTTTGTATCTTGAGGTAGTGCAGTGAGGAACTTTGTACTTTGAGGTAGTAGAGTGAGGAACTTTGTACTTTGAGGTATTGCGGTGAGGTATTTTGTAATTTGAGGTAGTGCAGTGAGGTACCTTGAGGTAGTGCGGTGAGGAACTTTGTACTTTGAGGTAGTAGAGTGCAGTACTTTGTACTTTGAGGTAGTGCGGTGAGGTACTTTGTACTTTGAGGTAGTAGAGTGAGGTACTTTGTACTTTGAGGCAGGGCGGTGAGGAAGTTTGTACTTTGAGGTAGTGCAGTGAGGTACTTTGTACTTTGAGGTAGAGCAGTGAGCTACTTTGTACTTTGAGGTAGTAGAGCGAGGTACTTTGTACTTTGAGGTAGTGCGGTGAGGTACTTTGTACTTTGAGGTAGTGCAGTGAGGTACTTTGTACTTTGAGGTAGTAGAGTGAGGTACTTTGTACTTTGAGGTAGTGCGGTGCGGTACTTTGTACTTTGAGGTAGTAGAGTGAGGTACTTTGTATTTTGAGGTAGTGCAGTGAGGAACTTTGTACTTTGAGGTAGTAGAGTGAGGAACTTTGTAGTTTGAGGTATTGCGGTGAGGTATTTTGTAATTTGAGGTAGTGCAGTGAGGTACCTTGAGGTAGTGCGGTGAGGAACTTTGTACTTTGAGGTAGTAGAGTGCAGTACTTTGTACTTTGAGGTAGTGCGGTGAGGTACTTTGTACTTTGAGGTAGTAGAGTGAGGTACTTTGTACTTTGAGGCAGGGCGGTGAGGAAGTTTGTACTTTGAGGTAGTGCGGTGAGGTACTTTGTACTTTGAGGTGGTGCGGTGAGGATCTTTGTACTTTGAGGTAGTGCAGTGAGGTACTTTGTACTTTGACGTAGTGCAGTGAGGTACTTTGTACTTTGAGGTAGTAGAGTGAGTTTCTTTGTACTTTGAGGTAGTTGAGTGAGGTACTTTGTACTTTGAGGTAGTGCAGTGAGGTACTTTGAGGTAGTGCAGTGAGGTACTTTGTACTTTGAGGTAGTGCGGTGAGGTACTTTGTACTTTGAGGTAGTGCAGTGAGGTACTTTGTACTTTGAGGTAGTAGAGTGAGGTACTTTGTACTTTGAGGTAGTGCGGTGCGGTACTTTGTACTTTGAGGTAGTAGAGTGAGGTACTTTGTATTTTGAGGTAGTGCAGTGAGGAACTTTGTACTTTGAGGTAGTAGAGTGAGGAACTTTGTACTTTGAGGTATTGCGGTGAGGTATTTTGTAATTTGAGGTAGTGCAGTGAGGTACCTTGAGGTAGTGCGGTGAGGAACTTTGTACTTTGAGGTAGTAGAGTGCAGTACTTTGTACTTTGAGGTAGTGCGGTGAGGTACTTTGTACTTTGAGGTAGTAGAGTGAGGTACTTTGTACTTTGAGGCAGGGCGGTGAGGAAGTTTGTACTTTGAGGTAGTGCAGTGAGGTACTTTGTACTTTGAGGTAGAGCGGTGAGCTACTTTGTACTTTGAGGTAGTAGAGTGAGGTACTTTGTACTTTGATGTAGGGCGGTGAGGAACTATGTACTTTGAGGTAGTGCAGTGAGGAACTTTGTACTTTGAGGTAGTGCAGTGAGGTACTTTGTACTTTGAGGTAGTGCGGTGAATTACTTTGTACTTTGAGGTAGTGCGGTGCAGTACTTTGTACTTTGAGGTAGTGTAGTGAGCTACTTTGTAGTCAGAGGTAGTAGAGTGAGGTACTTTGTAATTTGTACTTTGAGGTAGTGAAGTGAGGAACTTTGTACTTTGAGGTGGTGCGGTGAGGTACTTTGTACTTTGAGGTAGTGCAGTGAGGAACTTTGAACTTTGAGGTAGTGCGGTGAGGTACTTTGTACTTTGAGATAGTAGAGTGATGTACTTTGTAATTTGAGGTAGTGCAGTGAGGTGCTTTGTACTTTGAGGTAGTGCGGTGAGGTACTTTGTACTTTGCTGTAGTAGAGTGAGGTACTTTGTACTTTGAGGACGTAGAGTGAGGTACTTTGTACTTTGAGGTAGTGCAGTGAGGAACTTTGTACTTTGAGGTAGTAGAGTGCGGTACTTTGTAATTTGAGGTAGTGCAGTGAGGTGCTTTGCACTTTGAGGTAGTGCGGTGAGGTACTTTGTACTTTGAGGTAGTGCAATGAGGTACTTTGTACTTTGATGTAGTGCGGTGACGAACTTTGTACTTTGTGGTAGTGCGGTGAGGTACTTTGTACTTTGAGGTAGTAGAGTGAGGAACTGTGTACTTTGAGGTAGTGCGGTGAGGTACTTTGTACTTTGAGGTAGTGCAGTGAGGTACTTTGTACTTTGAGGTAGTAGAGTGAGATACTTTGTAGTTTGTGGTAGTGCGGTGCCGTACTTTGTACTTTGAGGTAGTAGAGTGAGGAACTTTGTACTTTGAGGTAGAGCGGTGAGGTAGTTTGTACTTTGAGGTAGTGCAGTGAGGTACCTTGAGGTAGTGCGGTGAGGAACTTTGTACTTTGAGGTAGTAGAGTGAGGTACTTTGTACTTTGATGTAGTGCAGTGAGGAACTTTGTACTTTGAGGTAGTGCAGTGAGGTACTTTGTACTTTGAGGTAGAGCGGTGAGCTACTTTGTACTTTGAGGTAGTAGAGTGAGGTACTTTGTACTTTGAGGTAGTGCAGTGAGGTACTTTGTACTTTGAGGTAGTGCAGTGAGGTAGTTTGTACTTTGAGGTAGTAGAGTGAGGCACTTTGTACTTTGAGGTAGTGCAGTGAGGAACTTTGTACTTTGAGGTAGTAGAGTGAGGAACTTTGTACTTTGAGGTAGTGCGGTGAGGTAGTTTGTACTTTGAGGTAGTGCAGTGAGGTACCTTGAGGTAGTGCGGTGAGGAACTTTGTACTTTGAGGTAGTAGAGTGAGGTACTTTGTACTTTGAGGTAGTGCAGTGAGGTACTTTGTACTTTGAGGTAGAGCGGTGAGCTACTTTGTACTTTGAGGTAGTAGAGTGAGGTACTTTGTACTTTGAGGTAGTGCAGTGAGGAACTTTGTACTTTGAGGTAGTAGAGTGAGGAACTTTGTACTTTGAGGTAGTGCGGTGAGGTAGTTTGTACTTTGAGGTAGTGCAGTGAGGTACCTTGAGGTAGTGCGGTGAGGAACTTTGTACTTTGAGGCAGTAGAGTGAGGTACTTTGTACTTTGATGTAGTGCAGTGAGGAACTTTGTACTTTGAGGTAGTGCAGTGAGGTACCTCGTACTTTGAGGTAGTGCGGTGAGATACTTTGTACTTTGAGGTAGCAGAGTGAGGTACTTTGTACTTTGAGGTAGTGTGGTGAGGAACTTTGTACTTTGAGGTAGTGCAGTGACGTACTTTGAGGTAGTGCAGTGAGGTAGTTTGTACTTTGACGTAGTGCAGTGAGGTACTTTGTACTTTGAGGTAGTGCGGTGAGGTACTTTGTACTTTGAAGTAGTAGAGTGATGTACTTCTTACTTTGAGGTAGTGCAGTGAGGTACTTTGTACTTTGAGGTAGTGCGGTGAGGTACTTTGTACTTTGAGGACGTAGAGTGAGGTACTTTGTACTTTGAGGTAGTGCAGTGAGGAACTTTGTACTTTGAGGTAGTAGAGTGCGGTACTTTGTAATTTGAGGTAGTGCAGTGAGGTGCTTTGCACTTTGAGGTAGTGCGGTGAGGTACTTTGTACTTTGAGGTAGTGCAATGAGGTACTTTGTACTTTGATGTAGTGCGGTGACGAACTTTGTACTTTGTGGTAGTGCGGTGAGGTACTTTGTACTTTGAGGTAGTAGAGTGAGGAACTGTGTACTTTGAGGTAGTGCGGTGAGGTACTTTGTACTTTGAGGTAGTGCAGTGAGGTACTTTGTACTTTGAGGTAGTAGAGTGAGATACTTTGTAGTTTGTGGTAGTGCGGTGCCGTACTTTGTACTTTGAGGTAGTAGAGTGAGGAACTTTGTACTTTGAGGTAGAGCGGTGAGGTAGTTTGTACTTTGAGGTAGTGCAGTGAGGTACCTTGAGGTAGTGCGGTGAGGAACTTTGTACTTTGAGGTAGTAGAGTGAGGTACTTTGTACTTTGATGTAGTGCAGTGAGGAACTTTGTACTTTGAGGTAGTGCAGTGAGGTACTTTGTACTTTGAGGTAGAGCGGTGAGCTACTTTGTACTTTGAGGTAGTAGAGTGAGGTACTTTGTACTTTGAGGTAGTGCAGTGAGGTACTTTGTACTTTGAGGTAGTGCAGTGAGGTAGTTTGTACTTTGAGGTAGTAGAGTGAGGCACTTTGTACTTTGAGGTAGTGCAGTGAGGAACTTTGTACTTTGAGGTAGTAGAGTGAGGAACTTTGTACTTTGAGGTAGTGCGGTGAGGTAGTTTGTACTTTGAGGTAGTGCAGTGAGGTACCTTGAGGTAGTGCGGTGAGGAACTTTGTACTTTGAGGTAGTAGAGTGAGGTACTTTGTACTTTGAGGTAGTGCAGTGAGGTACTTTGTACTTTGAGGTAGAGCGGTGAGCTACTTTGTACTTTGAGGTAGTAGAGTGAGGTACTTTGTACTTTGAGGTAGTGCAGTGAGGAACTTTGTACTTTGAGGTAGTAGAGTGAGGAACTTTGTACTCTTTGAGGTAGTGCGGTGAGGTAGTTTGTACTTTGAGGTAGTGCAGTGAGGTACCTTGAGGTAGTGCGGTGAGGAACTTTGTACTTTGAGGCAGTAGAGTGAGGTACTTTGTACTTTGATGTAGTGCAGTGAGGAACTTTGTACTTTGAGGTAGTGCAGTGAGGTACCTCGTACTTTGAGGTAGTGCGGTGAGATACTTTGTACTTTGAGGTAGCAGAGTGAGGTACTTTGTACTTTGAGGTAGTGTGGTGAGGAACTTTGTACTTTGAGGTAGTGCAGTGACGTACTTTGAGGTAGTGCAGTGAGGTAGTTTGTACTTTGACGTAGTGCAGTGAGGTACTTTGTACTTTGAGGTAGTGCGGTGAGGTACTTTGTACTTTGAAGTAGTAGAGTGATGTACTTCTTACTTGAGGTAGTGCAGTGAGGTACTTTGTACTTTGAGGTAGTGCGGTGAGGTACTTTGTACTTTGAGGTAGTAGAGTGAGGTACTTTGTACTTTGAGGTAGTGTGGTGAGGAACTTTGTACTTTGAGGTAGTGCAGTGAGGAACTTTGTACTTTGAGGTAGTGCAGTGAGGTACTTTGTACTTTGACGTAGTGCAGTGAGGTACTTTGTACTTTGAGGTAGTAGAGTGAGGTTCTTTGTACTTTGAGGTAGTAGAATGAGGTACTTTGTACTTTGAGGTAGTGCATTGAGGTACTTTGAGGTAGTGCTGTGAGGTACTTTGTACTTTGAGGTAGTGCGGTGAGGTACATTGTACTTTGAGGAAGTAGAGTGAGGTACTTTGTACTTGAGGTAGTGCGGTGAGGTACTTTGTACTTTGAGGTAGTAGAGTGAGGTACTTTGTACTTTGAGGTAGTGTGGTGAGGAACTTTGTACTTTGAGGTAGTGCAGTGAGGTACTTTGTATTTTGACGTAGTGCAGTGAGGTACTTTGTACTTTGAGGTAGCAGAGTGAGGTTCTTTGTACTTTGAAATAGTAGAGTGAGGTACTTTGTACTTTGAGGTAGTGCAGTGAGGTACTTTGAGGTAGTGCAGTGAGGTACTTTGAACTTTGAGGTAGTGCGGTGAGGTACTTTGTACTTTGAGGTAGTGCGGTGAGGTACTTTGTACTTTGAGGAAGTAGAGTGAGGTACTTTGTACTTTGAGGTAGTGCGGTGAGGTACTTTGTACTTTGAGGTAGTGCAGTGACGTAGTTTGTACTTTGAGGTAGTGCGGTGAGGTACTTTGAGGTAGTGCAGTGAGGTACTTTGTACTTTGAGGTAGTAGAGTGATGTACTTTGTACTTTGAGGTAGTGCGGTGAGATACTTTGTACTTTGAGGTAGTAGAGTGAGGTACTTTGTACTTTGAGGTCGTGCTGTGATGAACTTTGTACTTTGAGGTAGTGCAGTGAGGAACTTTGTACTTTGAGGTAAAGCGGTGAGCTACTTTGTACTTTGAGGTAGTAGAGTGAGTACTTTGTACTTTGAGGTAGTGGAGTGAGGTACTTTGTACTTTGAGTTAGTGCAGTGAGGAACTTTGTACTTTGAGGTAGTAGAGTGAGGTACTTTGTACTTTGAGGTAGTGCGGTGAGGTACTTTGTACTTTGAGGTAGTAGAGTGAAGTACTTTGTACTTTGAGGTAGGGCGGTGAGGAACTTTGTACTTTGAGGTAGTGCAGTGAGGAACTTTGTACTTTGAGGTAGTGCAGTGAGGTACTTTGTACTTTGAGGTAGAGCGGTGAGCTACTTTGTACTTTGAGGTAGTAGAGCGAGGTACTTTGTACTTTGAGGTAGTGCGGTGAGGTACTTTGTACTTTGAGGTAGTGCAGTGAGGTACTTTGTACTTTGAGGTAGTAGAGTGAGGTACTTTGTACTTTGAGGTAGTGCGGTGCGGTACTTTGTACTTTGAGGTAGTAGAGTGAGGTACTTTGTATTTTGAGGTAGTGCAGTGAGGAACTTTGTACTTTGAGGTAGTAGAGTGAGGAACTTTGTACTTTGAGGTATTGCGGTGAGGTATTTTGTAATTTGAGGTAGTGCAGTGAGGTACCTTGAGGTAGTGCGGTGAGGAACTTTGTACTTTGAGGTAGTAGAGTGAGGTACTTTGTACTTTGAGGTAGTGCAGTGAGGTACTTTGTACTTTGAGGTAGAGCAGTGAGCTACTTTGTACTTTGAGGTAGTAGAGTGAGGTACTTTGTACTTTGAGGTAGGGCGGTGAGGAACTATGTACTTTGAGGTAGTGCAGTGAGGAACTTTGTACTTTGAGGTAGTGTAGTGAGGTACTTTGAGGTAGTGCAGTGAGGTACTTTGTACTTTGAGGTAGTGCGGTGAGGTACTTTGTACTTCGAGGTAGTGCGATGCAGTACTTTGTACTTTGAGGTAGTGTAGTGAGGTACTTTGTAGTCTGAGTTAGTAGTGTGAGGTACTTTGTAATTTGTACTTTGAGGTAGCGCAGTGAGGAACTTTGTACTTTGAGGTGGTGCGGTGAGGTACTTTGTACTTTGAGGTAGTGCAGTGAGGAACTTTGTACTTTGAGGTAGTGCGGTGTGGTATTTTGTACTTTGAGATAGTAGAGTGATGTACTTTGTACTTTGAGGTAGTGCAGTGAGGTGCTTTGTACTTTGAGGTAGTGCGGTGAGGTACTTTGTACTTTGAGGTAGTAGAGTGAGGTAGTTTGTACTTTGAGGAAGTAGAGAGAGGTACTTTGTACTTTGAGGTAGTAGAGTGAGGTACTTTGTATTTTGAGGTAGTGCGGTGAGGTACTTTGTACTTTGAGGTAGTAGAGTGAGGTACTTTGTACTTTGAGGTAGTGCAGTGAGGTACTTTGTACTTTGAGGTAGTGCAGTGAGCAACTTTGTACTTTGAGGTAGTAGAGTGAGGTACTTTGTACTTTGATGTAGTGCGGTGAGGTACTTCGTACTTTGAGGTAGTGCAGTGAGGTATTTTGAGGTAGTGCAGTGAGGTACTTTGTACTTTGAGGTAGTGCGGTGAGGTACTTTGTACATTGAGGTAGTGCGGTGCAGTACTTTGTACTTTGAGGTAGTGTAGTGAGGTACTTTGTAGTCTGAGGTAGTTAGGTGAGGTACTTTGTACTTAGAGGCAGGGCGGTGAGGAACTTTGTACTTTGAGGTAGTGCGGTGAGGTACTTTGTACTTTGATATAGTGCGGTGCAGTACTTTGTACTTTGAGGTAGTGTAGTGAGGTACTTTGTAGTCTGAGGTAGTAGAGTGAGGGTCTTTGTAATTTGCACTTTGAGGTAGTGCTGTGAGGAACTTTGTACTTTGAGGTGGAGCGGTGAGGTACTTTGTACTTTGAGGTAGTGCAGTGAGGAACTTTGTAGTTTGAGGTAGTGCGGTGAGGTACTTTGTACTTTGAGATAGTAGAGTGATGTACTTTATACTTTGAGGTAGTGCAGTGAGGTGCTTTGTACTTTGAGGTAGGGCGGTGAGGTACTTTGTACTTTGAAGTAGTGCGGTGAGGAACTTTGTACTTTGAGGTAGTAGAGTGAGGAACTTTGTACTTTGAGGTCGTGCAGTGATGAACTTTGTACTTTGGGGTAGTGCAGTGAGGTACTTTGTACTTTGAGGTAGAGCGGTGAGCTACTTTGTACTTTGAGGTAGTAGAGTGAGGTACTTTGTACTTTGACGTAGTGCGGTGAGGTACTTTGTACTTTGAGGTAGTGCAGTGAGGTATTTTGTACTTTGAAATAGTAGAGTGATGTACTTTGTACTTTGAGGTAGTGCAGTGAGGTACTTCGTACTTTGAGGTAGTACGGTGAGGTACTTTGTACTTTGAGGTAGTAGAGTGAGGTACTTTGTACTTTGAGGAAGTAGAGTGAGGTACTTTGTACTTTGAGGTAGTGCAGTGAGGAACTTTGTACTTTGAGGTAGTAGAGTGAGGTACTTTGTACTTTGAGGTAGTGCAGTGAGGTACTTTGTACTTTGAGGTAGAAGAGTGAGGTACTTGGTATTTTGAGGTAGTGCGGTGAGGTACTTTGCACTTTGAGGTAGTAGAGTGAGGTACTTTGTACTTTGAGGTAGTGTAGTGAGATACATTGTAGTCTGAGGTAGTAGAGTGAGGTACTTTGTAATTTGTACTTTGAGGTAGTGCAGTGAGGAACTTTGTACTTTGAGGTGGTGCGGTGAGGTACTTTGTACATTGAGGTAGTGCAGTGAGGAACTTTGTACTTTGAGTTAGTGCGGTGAGGGATTTTGTACTTTGAGATAGTAGAGTGATGTACTTTGTACTTTGAGGTAGTGCAGTGAGGTGCTTTGTACTTTGAGGTAGTGCGGTGAGGTACTTTGTACTTTGAGGTAGTAGAGTGAGGTACTTTGTACTTTGAGGAAGTAGAGTGAGGTACTTTGTACTTTGAGGTGGTGCAGTGAGGAACTTTGTACTTTGAGGTAGTAGAGTGAGGTACTTTGTACTTTGAGGTAGTGCAGTGAGGTACTTTGTACTTTGAGGTAGTAGAGTGAGGTTCTTTGTATTTTGAGGTAGTGCGGTGAGGTACTTTGTACTTTGAGGTAGTAGAGTGAGGTACTTTGTACTTTGAGGTAGTGCAGTGAGGTACTTTGTACTTTGAGGTCGGGCGGTGAGGAACTTTGTACTTTGAGGTCGTGCAGTGATGAACTTTGTACTTTGAGGTAGTGCAGTGAGGAACTTTGTACTTTGAGGTAGAGCGGTGAGCTACTTTGTACTTTGAGGTAGTAGAGTGAGTACTTTGTACTTTGAGGTAGTGCGGTGAGGTACTTTGTACTTTGAGGTAGTGCAGTGAGGTACTTTGTACTTTGAGGTAGTAGACTGAGGTACTTTGTACTTTGAGGTTGTGCGGTGCGGTACTTTGTACTTTGAGGTAGTAGAGTGAGGTACTTTGTACTTTGAGGTAGTGCAGTGAGGAACTTGGTACTTTGAGGTAGTAGAGTGAGGAACTTTGTACTTTGAGGTAGTGCGGTGAGGTAGAGTGTACTTTGAGGTAGTGCAGTGAGGTACCTTGAGGTAGTGCGGTGAGGAACTTTGTACTTTGAGGTAGTAGAGTGAGGTACTTTGTACTTTGATGTAGTGCAGTGAGGAACTTTGTACTTTGAGGTAGTGCAGTGAGGTACTTTGTACTTTGAGGTAGAGCGGTGAGCTACTTTGTACTTTGAGGTAGTAGAGTGAGGTACTTTGTACTTTGAGGTAGTGCAGTGAGGTACTTTGTACTTTGAGGTAGTGCAGTGAGGTAGTTTGTACTTTGAGGTAGTAGAGTGAGGCACTTTGTACTTTGAGGTAGTGCAGTGAGGAACTTTGTACTTTGAGGTAGTAGAGTGAGGAACTTTGTACTTTGAGGTAGTGCGGTGAGGTAGTTTGTACTTTGAGGTAGTGCAGTGAGGTACCTTGAGGTAGTGCGGTGAGGAACTTTGTACTTTGAGGTAGTAGAGTGAGGTACTTTGTACTTTGAGGTAGTGCAGTGAGGTACTTTGTACTTTGAGGTAGAGCGGTGAGCTACTTTGTACTTTGAGGTAGTAGAGTGAGGTACTTTGTACTTTGAGGTAGTGCAGTGAGGAACTTTGTACTTTGAGGTAGTAGAGTGAGGAACTTTGTACTTTGAGGTAGTGCGGTGAGGTAGTTTGTACTTTGAGGTAGTGCAGTGAGGTACCTTGAGGTAGTGCGGTGAGGAACTTTGTACTTTGAGGCAGTAGAGTGAGGTACTTTGTACTTTGATGTAGTGCAGTGAGGAACTTTGTACTTTGAGGTAGTGCAGTGAGGTACCTCGTACTTTGAGGTAGTGCGGTGAGATACTTTGTACTTTGAGGTAGCAGAGTGAGGTACTTTGTACTTTGAGGTAGTGTGGTGAGGAACTTTGTACTTTGAGGTAGTGCAGTGACGTACTTTGAGGTAGTGCAGTGAGGTAGTTTGTACTTTGACGTAGTGCAGTGAGGTACTTTGTACTTTGAGGTAGTGCGGTGAGGTACTTTGTACTTTGAAGTAGTAGAGTGATGTACTTCTTACTTTGAGGTAGTGCAGTGAGGTACTTTGTACTTTGAGGTAGTGCGGTGAGGTACTTTGTACTTTGAGGTAGTAGAGTGAGGTACTTTGTACTTTGAGGTAGTGTGGTGAGGAACTTTGTACTTTGAGGTAGTGCAGTGAGGAACTTTGTACTTTGAGGTAGTGCAGTGAGGTACTTTGTACTTTGACGTAGTGCAGTGAGGTACTTTGTACTTTGAGGTAGTAGAGTGAGGTTCTTTGTACTTTGAGGTAGTAGAATGAGGTACTTTGTACTTTGAGGTAGTGCATTGAGGTACTTTGAGGTAGTGCTGTGAGGTACTTTGTACTTTGAGGTAGTGCGGTGAGGTACATTGTACTTTGAGGAAGTAGAGTGAGGTACTTTGTACTTTGAGGTAGTGCGGTGAGGTACTTTGTACTTTGAGGTAGTAGAGTGAGGTACTTTGTACTTTGAGGTAGTGTGGTGAGGAACTTTGTACTTTGAGGTAGTGCAGTGAGGTACTTTGTATTTTGACGTAGTGCAGTGAGGTACTTTGTACTTTGAGGTAGCAGAGTGAGGTTCTTTGTACTTTGAAATAGTAGAGTGAGGTACTTTGTACTTTGAGGTAGTGCAGTGAGGTACTTTGAGGTAGTGCAGTGAGGTACTTTGTACTTTGAGGTAGTGCGGTGAGGTACTTTGTACTTTGAGGTAGTGCGGTGAGGTACTTTGTACTTTGAGGAAGTAGAGTGAGGTACTTTGTACTTTGAGGTAGTGCGGTGAGGTACTTTGTACTTTGAGGTAGTGCAGTGACGTAGTTTGTACTTTGAGGTAGTGCGGTGAGGTACTTTGAGGTAGTGCAGTGAGGTACTTTGTACTTTGAGGTAGTAGAGTGATGTACTTTGTACTTTGAGATAGTGCAGTGAGGTACCTTGTACTTTGAGGTAGTGCGGTGAGATACTTTGTACTTTGAGGTAGTAGAGTGAGGTACTTTGTACTTTGAGGTCGTGCTGTGATGAACTTTGTACTTTGAGGTAGTGCAGTGAGGAACTTTGTACTTTGAGGTAGAGCGGTGAGCTACTTTGTACTTTGAGGTAGTAGAGTGAGTACTTTGTACTTTGAGGTAGTGGAGTGAGGTACTTTGTACTTTGAGTTAGTGCAGTGAGGAACTTTGTACTTTGAGGTAGTAGAGTGAGGTACTTTGTACTTTGAGGTAGTGCGGTGAGGTACTTTGTACTTTGAGGTAGTAGAGTGAAGTACTTTGTACTTTGAGGTAGGGCGGTGAGGAACTTTGTACTTTGAGGTAGTGCAGTGAGGAACTTTGTACTTTGAGGTAGTGCAGTGAGGTACTTTGTACTTTGAGGTAGAGCGGTGAGCTACTTTGTACTTTGAGGTAGTAGAGCGAGGTACTTTGTACTTTGAGGTAGTGCGGTGAGGTACTTTGTACTTTGAGGTAGTGCAGTGAGGTACTTTGTACTTTGAGGTAGTAGAGTGAGGTACTTTGTACTTTGAGGTAGTGCGGTGCGGTACTTTGTACTTTGAGGTAGTAGAGTGAGGTACTTTGTATTTTGAGGTAGTGCAGTGAGGAACTTTGTACTTTGAGGTAGTAGAGTGAGGAACTTTGTACTTTGAGGTATTGCGGTGAGGTATTTTGTAATTTGAGGTAGTGCAGTGAGGTACCTTGAGGTAGTGCGGTGAGGAACTTTGTACTTTGAGGTAGTAGAGTGAGGTACTTTGTACTTTGAGGTAGTGCAGTGAGGTACTTTGTACTTTGAGGTAGAGCAGTGAGCTACTTTGTACTTTGAGGTAGTAGAGTGAGGTACTTTGTACTTTGAGGTAGGGCGGTGAGGAACTATGTACTTTGAGGTAGTGCAGTGAGGAACTTTGTACTTTGAGGTAGTGTAGTGAGGTACTTTGAGGTAGTGCAGTGAGGTACTTTGTACTTTGAGGTAGTGCGGTGAGGTACTTTGTACTTCGAGGTAGTGCGATGCAGTACTTTGTACTTTGAGGTAGTGTAGTGAGGTACTTTGTAGTCTGAGGTAGTAGTGTGAGGTACTTTGTAATTTGTACTTTGAGGTAGCGCAGTGAGGAACTTTGTACTTTGAGGTGGTGCGGTGAGGTACTTTGTACTTTGAGGTAGTGCAGTGAGGAACTTTGTACTTTGAGGTAGTGCGGTGTGGTATTTTGTACTTTGAGATAGTAGAGTGATGTACTTTGTACTTTGAGGTAGTGCAGTGAGGTGCTTTGTACTTTGAGGTAGTGCGGTGAGGTACTTTGTACTTTGAGGTAGTAGAGTGAGGTAGTTTGTACTTTGAGGAAGTAGAGTGAGGTACTTTGTACTTTGAGGTAGTAGAGTGAGGTACTTTGTATTTTGAGGTAGTGCGGTGAGGTACTTTGTACTTTGAGGTAGTAGAGTGAGGTACTTTGTACTTTGAGGTAGTGCAGTGAGGTACTTTGTACTTTGAGGTAGTGCAGTGAGCAACTTTGTACTTTGAGGTAGTAGAGTGAGGTACTTTGTACTTTGATGTAGTGCGGTGAGGTACTTCGTACTTTGAGGTAGTGCAGTGAGGTATTTTGAGGTAGTGCAGTGAGGTACTTTGTACTTTGAGGTAGTGCGGTGAGGTACTTTGTACATTGAGGTAGTGCGGTGCAGTACTTTGTACTTTGAGGTAGTGTAGTGAGGTACTTTGTAGTCTGAGGTAGTTAGGTGAGGTACTTTGTACTTAGAGGCAGGGCGGTGAGGAACTTTGTACTTTGAGGTAGTGCGGTGAGGTACTTTGTACTTTGATATAGTGCGGTGCAGTACTTTGTACTTTGAGGTAGTGTAGTGAGGTACTTTGTAGTCTGAGGTAGTAGAGTGAGGGTCTTTGTAATTTGCACTTTGAGGTAGTGCTGTGAGGAACTTTGTACTTTGAGGTGGAGCGGTGAGGTACTTTGTACTTTGAGGTAGTGCAGTGAGGAACTTTGTAGTTTGAGGTAGTGCGGTGAGGTACTTTGTACTTTGAGATAGTAGAGTGATGTACTTTATACTTTGAGGTAGTGCAGTGAGGTGCTTTGTACTTTGAGGTAGGGCGGTGAGGTACTTTGTACTTTGAAGTAGTGCGGTGAGGAACTTTGTACTTTGAGGTAGCAGAGTGAGGTTCTTTGTACTTTGAAATAGTAGAGTGAGGTACTTTGTACTTTGAGGTAGTGCAGTGAGGTACTTTGAGGTAGTGCAGTGAGGTACTTTGTACTTTGAGGTAGTGCGGTGAGGTACTTTGTACTTTGAGGTAGTGCGGTGAGGTACTTTGTACTTTGAGGAAGTAGAGTGAGGTACTTTGTACTTTGAGGTAGTGCGGTGAGGTACTTTGTACTTTGAGGTAGTGCAGTGACGTAGTTTGTACTTTGAGGTAGTGCGGTGAGGTACTTTGAGGTAGTGCAGTGAGGTACTTTGTACTTTGAGGTAGTAGAGTGATGTACTTTGTACTTTGAGATAGTGCAGTGAGGTACCTTGTACTTTGAGGTAGTGCGGTGAGATACTTTGTACTTTGAGGTAGTAGAGTGAGGTACTTTGTACTTTGAGGTAGTGCAGTGAGGAACTTTGTACTTTGAGGTAGAGCGGTGAGCTACTTTGTACTTTGAGGTAGTAGAGTGAGTACTTTGTACTTTGAGGTAGTGGAGTGAGGTACTTTGTACTTTGAGTTAGTGCAGTGAGGAACTTTGTACTTTGAGGTAGTAGAGTGAGGTACTTTGTACTTTGAGGTAGTGCGGTGAGGTACTTTGTACTTTGAGGTAGTAGAGTGAAGTACTTTGTACTTTGAGGTAGGGCGGTGAGGAACTTTGTACTTTGAGGTAGTGCAGTGAGGAACTTTGTACTTTGAGGTAGTGCAGTGAGGTACTTTGTACTTTGAGGTAGAGCGGTGAGCTACTTTGTACTTTGAGGTAGTAGAGCGAGGTACTTTGTACTTTGAGGTAGTGCGGTGAGGTACTTTGTACTTTGAGGTAGTGCAGTGAGGTACTTTGTACTTTGAGGTAGTAGAGTGAGGTACTTTGTACTTTGAGGTAGTGCGGTGCGGTACTTTGTACTTTGAGGTAGTAGAGTGAGGTACTTTGTATTTTGAGGTAGTGCAGTGAGGAACTTTGTACTTTGAGGTAGTAGAGTGAGGAACTTTGTACTTTGAGGTATTGCGGTGAGGTATTTTGTAATTTGAGGTAGTGCAGTGAGGTACCTTGAGGTAGTGCGGTGAGGAACTTTGTACTTTGAGGTAGTAGAGTGAGGTACTTTGTACTTTGAGGTAGTGCAGTGAGGTACTTTGTACTTTGAGGTAGAGCAGTGAGCTACTTTGTACTTTGAGGTAGTAGAGTGAGGTACTTTGTACTTTGAGGTAGGGCGGTGAGGAACTATGTACTTTGAGGTAGTGCAGTGAGGAACTTTGTACTTTGAGGTAGTGTAGTGAGGTACTTTGAGGTAGTGCAGTGAGGTACTTTGTACTTTGAGGTAGTGCGGTGAGGTACTTTGTACTTCGAGGTAGTGCGATGCAGTACTTTGTACTTTGAGGTAGTGTAGTGAGGTACTTTGTAGTCTGAGGTAGTAGTGTGAGGTACTTTGTAATTTGTACTTTGAGGTAGCGCAGTGAGGAACTTTGTACTTTGAGGTGGTGCGGTGAGGTACTTTGTACTTTGAGGTAGTGCAGTGAGGTACTTCGTACTTTGAGGTAGTGCGGTGAGGTACTTTGTACTTTGAGGTAGTAGAGTGAGGTACTTTGTACTTTGAGGAAGTAGAGTGAGGTACTTTGTACTTTGAGGTAGTGCAGTGAGGAACTTTGTACTTTGAGGTAGTGCGGTGTGGTATTTTGTACTTTGAGATAGTAGAGTGAGGTACTTTGTACTTTGAGGTAGTAGAGTGAGGTACTTTGTATTTTGAGGTAGTGCGGTGAGGTACTTTGTACTTTGAGGTAGTAGAGTGAGGTACTTTGTACTTTGAGGTAGTGCAGTGAGGTACTTTGTACTTTGAGGTAGTGCAGTGAGCAACTTTGTACTTTGAGGTAGTAGAGTGAGGTACTTTGTACTTTGATGTAGTGCGGTGAGGTACTTCGTACTTTGAGGTAGTGCAGTGAGGTATTTTGAGGTAGTGCAGTGAGGTACTTTGTACTTTGAGGTAGTGCGGTGAGGTACTTTGTACATTGAGGTAGTGCGGTGCAGTACTTTGTACTTTGAGGTAGTGTAGTGAGGTACTTTGTAGTCTGAGGTAGTTAGGTGAGGTACTTTGTACTTAGAGGCAGGGCGGTGAGGAACTTTGTACTTTGAGGTAGTGCGGTGAGGTACTTTGTACTTTGATATAGTGCGGTGCAGTACTTTGTACTTTGAGGTAGTGTAGTGAGGTACTTTGTAGTCTGAGGTAGTAGAGTGAGGGTCTTTGTAATTTGCACTTTGAGGTAGTGCTGTGAGG